>NW_026054923.1:0-9456 GCF_022478755.1 Daldinia loculata
ATTTAATTAATTTTTAATATAATATTATTTTATATTTTATTAAAAAATATATAAATTATAATAAATCCCAAATATTTATTTAATATAATTAATATCCACAATATTTTGTTATATTTTATAAAAAAATTAAATAAATTTTAAAATATTTTTTAAAATAATTATAAAAAATAACGTTTTAATTTTTTTTTAAAAATAATATATTTGTTTTAAGTTTTAATATAAGTTTTATATTTAATTATAAATTTTCTTTTAATTTTTACTTTTTTAATATTATATATTAAAATTTTTAAAATATTTAATTTTAAATAATTAAATTTAAAATATTATAAATCTTTAATATTTTTTTTTTTTAATAAAAAAGTAAATAACCTTTTTATTATAATTAATATAAAATAAATTATAAAATTAGTTATATTAATATATAATTAAAATATAATTAAAATATAAATAAATAATAAATAAATTTTAAATAATTTATATTTAAAAAATAAAAAATTAAATTATTTAATTAATTATTTAATAACTTTATTACTAATTTATAATTTATACTTTAAAATATAAATTTTACCGTAATATTATACTTTTACTTTTTCCTTAAAAATAACTTTTAACATAATATTAATATAAAATCCTTTTATAATAATTACATTAATTAACGTTAAATTTTTAATATTAAATTTATTTAATTTATTAAACATACCTTTTATTACCTTAATATTTTAATTAATAATAAATAAAGTTAATAACTTAACTTTTACCATTTTTTCACTTTTAATTTTTATTTATATATTAAATTTTAATAAAACCTTATTATTAATTAAATAAAACCTACCATAAATATTTAAAATAATACTATTAACTAGTAAATAACAATTAAATTAAACCAATATAATATATACCTTATAAATAAATTAATATTAAATCCTTACATTATTAACTATAATTACAACTATTAAACTATTAAAATAATCTTTTTAATTATTTAACTAATCGTTTAACCCACTATTATTACTTAATTAACATCTTTTACTGTTAAATTTATACCTTAATTTAATACGCCAACTTTTTAATTTAATTTTAACTTAAAACATTTTTTATTTAATAAATTAATAACGTTTTTTAATTACTTTATACTTTTCTTTATTAAAAATATTAAATAATTAATAATTAAATTTTCTAATAATAATATATTAAAAAATTCTATAATTAATAAATTGCTAAAAATAAATATTTATTAAATTATTGTAATAAAAATAATTATTTCCTTAACCCGTTATATTTAAAATATTAGTTTAATTTAAATTAAATAATATATTTATAAAATATATATTAATTTTTACAAATAAACCTTAAAATATAAAATTATTTTTTAAAACAATTAAAAATTATAAAAAAAATTTTACTAATAATTTTAAAATTTTTTTAATTTATTCCATAATTATAAATTTTTTAATTTAACATATAACCTAATTTATAACCTAATAAATCTTAATAATCCTTAAAAAATCCAAGGTTATAATATTTTCCTTAATTTTTAAAATCTTATAAATACAGCCATTTTTATATAACGTTTATTATTTAAAAAACCATTTTATAAATTTTATCTTTTTAACGTAAATTTATTAAAAATATTTATAATAATCTTTTTTTAACTTTATTATAATTAATAAATTAATAAGTTTAAAATATAATTTAATTTTATAAAAAATATTAATTATTAATATTAAATTATTATTAATATATTTAAATATAATAAACAATAAAGTTTCCTTTTTAATTATTTTTTAAATATATTTAAACATTTAACTTATTACTAAAATATTAATTATTTTTTTTTAATTAAACAATTATATAATATTTTTAAATTTTATTAAATAATTTATCAAATTTATTATTAATTAATATAATAATATTATTGTTTAAAATATTTTATATAAAAATACTGTTATTTTATTTAATAGCTATAATTATTTTATATATAAAAATCTTTTTATTTTTAATAAATTTTAAAATAAAAACTTTAATTTTAATTATAATAATATATTTAATAATATTATACTTATTTAAATTAATTTAATCTTAAAAATTAAACTAAATAATATTTTACTTTATTTTTAAAATCTAATAAAAATAATTATAATAATTATTTAAATAAACCATTAAAATTAAAAAAATGGCTTTAAATAAATTTTCGCCATAAATATTTATTATTGTTTCAATAGTTATAACTTTAAAAATAACTATATAAAATAAAAAAAAAAAATAAATAAAATAAATAATCCGCATTTATTATTAATATACTTTTATTAAAAACTTAAACGTAAACTAAGTTTATAATTATTAAAAATTATAATATTATTATAAATAATATATAATAACTATAAATAATATATAAAAATTTAAATTATTTAAGGTATAATTACATATAACGCAACTTTTATATAATTAATTAATTATATAATAACTATAATTAACATTATAACTTTTTATAACCGTTATAATAACTATGCCATAACCACAACTATCCACCTTGTGTAACATTATATAAATATGTTTTAAAAGAATAAAAAAATAAGTTATTTAATAAATTTTATTATAATTTAATATTATGTTTTAAAAATTATTATTTTATTTTATGTTAAAATTTGTAATAAATATAAATATTTCTTTTTTAAAAAAAAAATATATCGTTATAAAAAACTATTTAATACTTAAAATTTGGTATAAATGGGTAATATATTAAATAATTAATTAATATTTAAAAAAAAAAAAAATATATTAATTTACCGTTTTTTTTAATATTATAAAAAAAATAAGATAATTTGGTAAAATAGTTATTATTAAAGTAAATAACGATTTCTTTTTCGTTAAGTTTTTTATAAATTAATAAATAAACGTAATTAAATATTTTATTATTTTACCAAATAGTATTTTTTAATTTACTTTTTATTTTAATAAATTAAATATTGTTAATTATAATATAATAAGTATAAATAATTAAATTATAATTTATATTTTTACCGTAATAAATAAATTTTAATAATAAATTATATATATAATTAAAATAATTAATAAAAAAATAATATTTTTAATTTATATTATAATTTTAAAAAGAAATTAAAAAAATTATTTAAAAATAAATAAATATTGTAAAATTAATATATTATAAATTATTATTGTATAAAATAAATAAAAAAATAAAAAAAAGCAATAAAATATTAAAATAAAATTTAAAATAAAATAATATATTAAATTAACATATTAAAATAATAATATATTAAATTAATAATAATTAATTAAAATAATATTAATTATTTATGTATAATATTATAATATTTTATTATTTTTTTATTTAATAATTTATTTATATTTATTTATATTTTATAAAAGATTAAATGTTATTATTATTACTTAAAACTAATTTAAATAATTAGAAAATATTATTATAAATAATAATATTATTTATTAACCGATTTAAATATTTAAATATTTATAATAATTTTTTTTAATTTTTTTTAAAAAAACTTTTAAAAAAAAAACCAGTTTTAAACCATTTCCAAAAAAATGCAATAATATAACTTTTATTTAATAATATAAAATAATAAAGTTTATTAATAATAATTTTTAAATTTATTATATATTATAATTTAAAATTAAAGTAAATAACCTTTAATTTAAAAATAAAATTAATCGGAAATTTATTTTTTTTTAATTTTATTTTTTTTAATTATATTATTAATCTTATTATAATTAAATATTATAATATATTTAATATTAATATAATTTTATATAAATTTTATATTATATATTAAATTTTATATAAAAAAAAAACAAATAAAAAATAAAGTTATTTTATAAAATAAATTATTATTTAATATAAAAAATATTAAATATATCTTAATTTTTTATTTAAATAATTAAATAATTTAATTAGTTAATATTTACTTTATAAATTAAAATATTAATTTTTAATTATTTTTATATTATTTATATATTTAAATTTTAATATATTTTTATTTATATTAATAAAAAAGATTTTTTAAAAAAGTTTAAAATATTATTTTAAATATTAAAAATAATATAAAAAATTTAACTATTTAAATTTTAAATAAATAATATATTATAATTTATTTACATTTAAAAATATATAATATTATAAATAAAAAATAAAAAAACGTTTTATTAATATATTTTAATTAAATAATTTTTAATTATTTATTATTAAATTATATAACGTTATTTTTTATTTTTTTTTTATTTTTTTTTATTTATAAAAAAATAACACTTTTTTCATAACTTTATATATATTATAATAATATATTTAATTAAAGCCATTTTAACTTTTAAAATTAATTTTAGTTAAAATACTAAGCCATACTTTATATATACAAGTTATACACTTAATTAAATTGTTTAAAAAATAATACACGTGCTAAATATTGCTTATTAAGTTACTTTCCTATTTGGGCCATGGAAAAAATTCGACATAATAACCCCTCGTAAACTCGGGCATAATACCGGGAGGCTTATAATTGTTAAGTAACAAATTTTCATGCAGTCCGGGTATGATATACGCTTAAATTAAAAACGAAATCAAGATCTAATACTTTTATTTCATACGTTAAACAGCTATAAAAGCCCTCATATTAGCTCCTAAATACCAGATATCCAAAGCCATTAAGCCTACAACCAAACAAGGGCCGCCTCACTATTCTGGACAGTAACCCTCGCAACCCCATTTTCAACAGCTACTTGCTCAGTGTCCTCCCTCACATCCTTAACCTCTTCCCCAAGACTCTCATACGTCCACTGGCTACCCCCATACGTAATAGTATCCGCCGCAGCCCCCGCGCCCAAAGGACTATTCAAGTGGTAAACCTTAACCGCCTCGACGCCCTTCGGGACCTCCAGGTCAAGAATAACACTAGGCCTCTCGACACCCGAAGACGTCCTGTTCCAATAATTCAGATTCGTAACAGCGATCCTTTTCGCCACATTGCCCTCGTACGCACCATACGCGGCTAGATTCGCGGGGGCATTGTCCCCTGCGATATCTAACTTGGCGACCCTCGTCTTGCCGGAAGACCCGATGAAGTCCGCGACGAAGGGCTGCGAGTAGAAGTTCGAGAACACCTGGGCTTCGTGGCCGGCGCTTGCGACGGGCAGCCATAGGTCGTATCCCGCGTGCATTATCTGCTGGTAGTTGATGCGTCCGACGCCGATGGCCATGCTGTATAGATAGAAATCGACTTGCCACAGGGCGCTTCCGAGGCGTGCTTGGAACTCGTATGAATTGGTTCTGAATAGCGAGTTGCCGACCTCGTTGAGGATGAATGGGATCTCGGGGTGGTTATTCTTCAGCCAGGCGATGTGGCGCTTGAATAGGTTTAGGTGGTTATGCGTTACGGTGGTGTTCATGAGGCCGCTTTCGAGGTCCTTTGCTGTACCGGCGTTGCGCTGGTAGTAGTGATGCGAGACATCTTTAATAATGTTCTTCTTGTCGATTCCGAGCTTAAAGCATGTCTCTACGTCGAACACATACGCATCTGCGTAGTCGCCGACGTGCGCCGCGACGTCGAAAGCCGTGAACAGGCGACCTTTCGGTAGCTTCACAGCGGCCAATATGGCATCGGCGTATTTGGTCCAGTTGCCGACATACGTCTCGTTGCTAAGAGTGCCTTGGTATTCCGGCGGATTTAGCTCGACGCCGCCCTCGCCGCGGTAGTTATCGGCGTAGAGATCCGCCTCGTTGCCGGGCTGGATCGAGTGGATGTTTTCTAGGCCGATACCGTTCACTGCGGATTGGGCCCAAGCAACTGTCTCGCTGACATTTGTTGTCGCTAGCGGGACTTGGACCATGTATTTGGCTCCCGGGAAATTGTGCGTCAAGTCCCAGTAGGAAGGGCCGATGGTCGTAAATCCGACGTTCTGGTAGTTGTCTTGTTCGGCGACAGGCAGTGCGGGTTCCTTTTGGCCAGGGAGATATCTCGCGTAGTCAGGAGACGTGCCGCCGAGCCGGATGATAGGGGTCCCGCCAGTACGCGAAGTGACGGCTTTGATGAGGTTCCTGGAGAAGACATTGGGCTCGCCGTTGTCGTCTTGGGCGTAGCGTACGAAGGACGCTTCCTCGAAGGCGAAGCCGCAGAAGCTGGGATCAATTGGATCCGAAGCATCCACGGCTGACCCTGTGGGAACTTTAACGGATAATGACGAGCTACCTCTAGAGAGGATTGCCGCCGATCCAAGCCCCGCCAGAGTTATGAGCAGAGAGGTCTGCTTCGAGTTCTGTGTCCTCATCGTGTCTTAAATGAGTTGGTTTATCCAAAGGAACGGGAACAAACCTATCAATTTGGCAACTCTAACGATCTAAAGTGAAGGCAAAAGAGAGTTGAAACTGCGAGGAATTCCTCTATAAATGTGTTTTTAGGAAGCTCCACTAGATGCCATACCCTTCAGAGACCTTGCTTAGGGCGCCGCGAAGTCGCATCGCAACATTTCGCCTGGCTACAAGCATCTAAACCAGGATTAATCATGCTACAAGCTACGAGTTACCGGTAAGTAGGAACGTAGAGTGAGATGGCAACCCAAAATTCCCCACTCCTCGGTCTTGGAGTCGTTATTCCACGAATAATAACATGAGCGAGGATATATAGGCGGGCGATGAAGTTGGTATAAATGATGTCGTGCTGGCCAGGTCAAATGAGTGTAGCTCGGCTCTCGGGAATGGGGGATCGGGACTGGACGATTACCCGGCATGCAGTAGGGTTGCGGGGTGTCGGGGCAAGGCTGGGCAGGGTCAGGCAAGCAAGCCGACTTGACCTTTTCTCACTATAGCCAGATGATCTTCATCAGTTAATGGAGCCTCCTCCGACCCCTGGTGGCTGAGTGCGAAGCTAGACCTGCGAGCTTTGACATTGTGTGCCTTTGCTCAGGGGCGAATAGTTCTATGAAGTAGGTACCTAAGCACTAGCCGCGGGAGGATATTAGCACGATTGTGTGCCTATAGCAATTTAAATATTGGGAATACAAGCATCAGTATGGGTTTAAATATGCGTTTCTTCCAGTCGCAATAACATTATGCTATGGAGAACTCTGCCCATGGTAATATTCATGAACTCTACGATGAGATTTAAATGCCAAGACTGGTCTGGTGGCACTTAATCAATAGCGAGATATATTGACCGAGACTGAGAGATAAAATGAAGTATTTGAATGGCTCGAAACTATACTTCTAATATCAGCTAAATTATATACCAAGGACTCTTGGAATTTCAAGACTTGTCGATATCTGCTGCTTGTGAATGAAGGCCGAGTATTCCCCTCTAGATTATCACTAGATGTTGTTTATAGTGGACCGTGCATATGCCGGATGAGAAACAGGCTTAATCTCTTAGCTAATAGCTTAATCCCTTAGCTAATAGTTTATAAACTTAGCGTAGACAGTAGGAATTATTTATCCCACTTTGATTGGTTCTTATAGCAAAGGTCCTCCAAATAGTCTTAGAATTATGCAACTATATAGATTATGTGGCTTGACCTAGGAATGGTCGTGGCGGTGGCTATAGTGCTTAGCCGCACTAGCCACAGTCCAGATAAAATGCAACCCTAACTAGACTTCATCTTATCGTCCCGTCTTACTTCACGGTCTACACAATATATGAAAACGAATATCCGACATTAATTGCACAGTCTATGAGCCTTGCAAGTTCCGATGGTGGGTTTGAACCCCGAGCAATTAATAGCCATGGATAAGAACAATGGAATAATGTACATGATTATTGAATATCCGACGTCGACAGATCGCGGGGCCGTTGTTAGACACATGAGAACGTTCGCAGCTAGTGAAACGGACCACCAACCGCGATTACATCCCCCGCTAGGTCGACTATGACGTTGCCTTCCTATCACCTGAGCTGTATACGCGCCTCCATATAGTTACGTAGCCAGTAATGCATGGACGGCCGGGTCATCTCAGATTTCCAGTACCCAAGTAGTTGTGTCCGTCAGAGCGTCGCGGCCAAACTAGGACTGTGAACGGCTACCTCTATTCGCGACAGGGTGACTTCTATAGTAGCGACATATCCGCTACATCCGTTGGGCTTGGACCTTGAACTCATTTTCGGCCGGCCATCTTTAACTCCAACGCCCCTTGTTTCGTTAACACATACCGAGGGTAGAAACCCCATCTTTTAGCGAGCAAGTGAGTCCTTTTGTGCGATATAAGCTTTCGCCTCGAACACTAGAGCTGGTTAGTACATCGAGTTTAGATGGGGTATTTACGGACATAGCCGACGATCAGGCTAGCAAAGGAGTGAGGAGACATACCCCGTCTTTCCATCTTTGCCGTAGTGCACTCTCCTCGCCAATGCTCTGCTCCGGAACTGCCGTCACCCCCGCAGCATGCGCAGAATTGATGATCCGACGTATCATACTTACTATTGTCTATGTCGTCAAAATCAGGGGATGGGAGCCTTGGAATCTTGGGAGCTTTTGGCGGGACTGGCATCTGATGTCTATCTTTATGGCTGGCTCGATGCCCACTCTCATTGGAGGCCTCTTTATTCTTAGAAGTTACTGACGTAGTGCGACTGCTCGTGTGATGAGAATGGCCATGTGGGATACTTGAGGCGACTGCATCTTGATCCCGATAAGTATTCCGAGATGCCTTTTTACGGCCCTGTCGGCTCTCCGAAGAAACGGAAAGAGTGCGGCGCGACGATTCAGTATCCAACCGCGAATATTCATGATTACGACGCTGTTTTCAATCAGTATGCGCCCAGTGTTCGAGCATCGAATTGACTGCTTATCTTACAATCATCGCCAACTGATGGTGCTGGTTTTCATCAGTGGAATCCCGATCGCGCTTACGCGATATCCCCTCATACCCGTCACTTAGGGGCCGATAGTCATATGGTTGGGAATGCCCAGACCAAGACTTTCGGTGGGAGGATTGAGAACTCTGTGGCGCCATATCATCTATCACTTGTCAGATTATGATGGGTCACACCCTGAGCAGCGTCCATGGTCGAGTCCTACATGAATTCCAGGCAGCTCTTTGGTCACGTGGAAAACCAGCAAAGTCGCCCATGGTGCAGAAAGCTGTCTGGGAACTTGGGTAGCGAGTGGTTGTTGAATTATGGCAAATATCTGGGATGCTCATCAATAAGAGGTACATCGACGGTACTATGTGCGACTGAACTAACACGATATAGTGGTTATAGTACCGTTAGGTTGTTCGGAATAAGGGTTTCCGCCTTGTTTTAGATTGGACGCGATGAGTTTAATACTCTATGGCCCCTTTTTGATTGCGACTGGTAAATTGGTTATGGGAGAGAGGGGGGGGGGGGGGGGGGGAATTAAGAGGGGGGTAGAGGACCAAGTGGGGTTTTATTTAGAGATGTCGAGGCATTACGGAACACACACCCCTGGACCCCTTCGCTATGTACCAAACACGTT
>NW_026054923.1:9466-180336 GCF_022478755.1 Daldinia loculata
CACTGCTCCCGGCTGTTTTTTCTGCCTTCGCTGTCGGTGGGGCGGGCGGCGCCCCCGGCCCCCCCCCCCCCCCCAATGAAGAGGAGGGTAGAGGAGCAAGTGGGCTTTTATGTAGAGATGTCGAGGCAGTACGGTACACTCACCCCTGGTCCCCTTCGCTATGGTCCAATCACGTTCGACCAGGTCCGGTTGGGGGGTCTACCTACAACCAATCAGGTATTGCAGTACAACTACCACACAACTTGTTACGCATCTCATATCACCTAACATACCCGACCGACAACTTACAATCTTTCGCATAGCGGCTATTCGATTCAACTCACTACCTGGAGGTAAAAAACACCCAAATATTCATGCGCACCTGAAGGACGACTCCTGCTGATCGAGTCCTACAGATCACGTGTTGTACTACTAGGCAGCGGGTTATGGCTAGCCTAGGTTGCCTTATACAAGGCTTCCTATTTCCTATTCAGAGGACCAAAGACTTAAGGACCCAGCCCTAAGCCCTGCGAGTCCTAAAGGTATCACACTCTTGTCGCCCAAATTCATACCCATGGTTCGTATTCTCGTATACTTTCATCACGCATCAATTTGGTTTCCCGTTACCAATATATGTCACGACCCCTTCTACTCATGCCTTCGTCGCACTCATTTTTCCACGTGTGCGGTTCGTATCTCTACATTTCGTCATTATCCACTGTACATTTCGTCATTATCCACTGTATAGACTATAACTGGCCTCGAAATATTACTATCGAGGCATCCCACGATGATGGTTAAAAATTGGATATATTTCTACAACGCTTGCCACTCCATCTTCCGGTTTGCCTCAATGCATAAATGCATCAGACAAACTTCCAATTACGATTTTCCCAACTGGCTGTCCAGTCGTGGCACTACCGCATTGTCGATAAGTCTGATGTCGCGCAGCAGATATATCCGAACCTAACACTACGTGTTCCCTCTACCCAAGTCGAGGGTTTGAACGATGAAACATGTAATACTTGACACGTCGTGTGCCTATCCCGATAAGGCTGCTTGCATTCACGTTCGGTACCTTTCCGATTCGTTTTTGCCGTGATAATCCATACATTCCGTCTCTGTGGGGTTGAGAGACGTTAGACGGTAATGGCAATCCTTTACCCAAATCCTGCTCAGCAGTACCAGAAGGGGTCGCCTTGAAGATGCAAGGGCTTAGAAACGTACCTCTTAGGTAGGTGAATCAAAAGGTAAGCTTGTGCTTTCCTACGTCAAACCCCACGTCATGTATGGAGGTACCAAATTTATCATACTTACGCATAACGCAAACCACTCATACAGCCTGATATGCTGTCCGCTCCTTGGCTTCCAATGAGAACGTAAACTTAGATCCGACATAGCTCTCATATTATTCCCACCGAAAGAACGTGGAATGATCTAGACTACGTACCGAGAATGACGGAGCTCCATGACACAACTGTGTATGACGATACTCAAGCTGAGCATCCGTACGATTCAATAAACCCGCAACTAGGTTGTCGGTTACTAAAGCTCAAAGTATGGTCTAAGAAAGCCAAGCGTCGTGCAGAGCAGCATGTTTTCGCTTCATTCTCTACCGGTAGCATGCGCTGTATGTGAGACATTGCTATGTGTAAGTTTTTTTCTTCTTATTTCCATCACCTTTGTTAGATGTGCCCTAAGCAAACAATGCTTGCCTCAAGCTCAGGGATCCTAACAGTTGTTTTGATATGAATGAGATCGAGTTACCACCACATGGTTTACGCTGCAAGATCGCATGGCCTGTTGTAATATGTTACTACTTGGCTGTGGTTTGTTACTCGGCTTTCAGCGACACAATAACGCCCACCGCCCCACGCAATTTTGGGGGATCGGGGAACTTTTCTCATTTGAGCCGCATTTCCTAGTGTTGCTTGAGCCTACAATTTGGAACCAACCAATTGTGAACTATTTGATTCGCGAGTATTTTGTTTGGCTCCGGTTGGTGGCACAGATATATAATGGTTACGGCTCTATGCTTCTCGTGGAACTTCCCGTGAGCGCTAGGAGCTTCATTGGCCCAATCTGGTTCATCGCGGCTCTTTTCCCTTCACCCACTCTCTCACCCATGGGCTTGGCACAGCATCTTGCCACCGCTCACCTCATCCGTCACCACGTACAGACAGTCCCGACTGCCAGAGCGACCCCCACGAAGGGAGGCCTAATTCCCGGCACTCGGGAAATCCGTATATTCCGCTCGGCGAAGCTCAGCTTGGGCTATTCTCTTTCCTGCAGGCTACTTATTGTACCTGATAGTCGTACGAAAGCCTGGCGTGGTGCCGCCTAGCAACACAAGAAGACTAGAACATATCGTATCGGAGTCTTATATATGTATGTTGATTTGACTTCTCACCTCTTCGTGCAACTCGAAGGATGTATCTCGCCTTTGCTTCCTAGTGAATATCCGCTTGGGTTTTGAGACTTTAGTATTGTTCATACGGACGATCTTGGACCCGGATAGTGTCCTAGGTCATCTTTCTGTCTCGCAATGGTTCGAGACAGCAACTAGAATGAAGTAAGAATTTATTAATGGCTTCGGGTTATTGAGGGCTCCTGTATATAGCGGATGGCCAATCATACAGTTTAGATGTAAGCATGCAGACGGGGAAGTATCAGTACCTTAGGTAGGAAACAGAGCTATCAAATGTGCACGCTTCCATTTATGTAAACAGGCGTATACAGTTCGGCAGAACTTGGACCACCCCGTTGCCGGATGTCCTGTACCTAAGTAGGTACCTAGCTACTGCTCAACTTAAGCATATAGAGAGTTTTTTACAACGGAAGCTCTTGCCCGAAATGATGCAGTGGTTGAGATGAAGCCGTGTGATTCTGGGGGATGGGCATGAAAACGAGAACCTCGAGCTCTAGGGTTCGAACCCGGGATCTCCCCAAGTATTGATCAACCTGCCGCAATTAAACTGGCTAACGCCGTTGTGACCTGCTTCTGAGGGTTCGGTCGTCACTTGCGAGAGCGGTTTAAGTACTTGTGCTTGAGAACCACAGCAGTGGCCGTTGTCATAAGACTACACACCTATTTACTTGGGATTACGCATTTTATTCCTTTATAACAAGGTTCCCTTTTAAGTTGTTTTCTTTTCGACTACTTCCTTTTCCCGGTTTGCATTGCTGACTGCGTCTCAAAAAGTATATGCAAATTCGACACATCGCTATTATCACCTGAGTTGTACTATCTGGACTGCTTAAGTCTGTTCAATAAATCATCAAGTCAAAAGGTAAATCTATCTAAAAGGAGATAAGAGTTATGTAATAAGATGTCAGGGAGAGGTTGAGAATGCCCCAAGGGACGTCAGGGAATCAGCATCAAGGGTGGCTCAGCAAAGAAGCCTACCTAACTATAACAGACACTTCTTTGACATGGAGTTCACCGAAAAAATCCTTGGGATGATGATGGGTGCCTAAAGTAACCCAAGGTAGGTACTAATACGTCTAAAAGTGTATATTTTTATGAGTAGCTATGTCATACTGGTCACGCTGTGTTTCAACTTTCGGTAGGTGGTCAAAATGATTGATGAGAAAAGAATTTAGATTTTAGAATGATTAGGACTTTCTTAAGTCAAGAATAAAAGGTGAAAGACCCGATACTTGAATGGATGATAGGGCGACAGTTCACATGTAGTGGGAAGGGACGTCTGATGTAAGTGGACATGCTGACAAATATTCCGGTACCTATGTCGGTGCTCATGTGGATACCTAACACTGCCACACTGTATTGTACCAGCCACAATACACCCATACCTGGATATGGCTGAAGCTTGTGAGGTTTAGCCAATTAAATCCATGTCCCTTGAATGCTATTCTTCGCGCTACGTTCCTCATTCAACTTTGCGCGACGACAACCACCGCCTTTACTCGATTTCGTCGCGATAGCAACCTAACCATCAATTCAATCACAAACTTAGCCCCAATAATTAAGGGAAATACGTTTTATTTTCTTGCTTCAAACAACCACCTTTCGACTCCGCAACCATGGGAAAGAAGAAGCGCGGTCACCCCGATGTTGAGGAGATCCTCTCCCGAGCTTGGTGTTATTATTGTATGCTCTGCTGGCTCTAGCTTCGCCTCTGTCGAAGAAATAGCTAACAATTCTGCCAGGCGAGAGAGATTTTGAAGATCTCAAATTGTTGATATCTCACCAAAAAGCTAAACATTTCAAGTGTGACCGATGTGGCCGACGATTGAATACGGCTGGAGGTAAATAATTTTCTATCCGCTCCATCTTCGCCCGACGCGCTATGATGGCTAACTTCTACGTATTAAAGGTCTTTCGGTTCATATGAATCAGGTGCACAAAGAGTCGCTGTCGTCAGTCGAGAATGCGTTACCTAATCGGCAAGGTCTCGATGTCGAGATCTTTGGCATGGAAGGTATCCCGGAAGACATTGTCCAACAGCACAACCAGCGAATTATCCAGAACTTCTACCAAGCCCAAGCCGATCGATATGCCGCGACGGGTAATCCCCCACCTGGTCAGAATGGGAACGGCCCGGTCAAAAAAATCAAGATCGAGACGCCAGACGAGATCAAGAAGCGGCTAGCAGAGCACCGTGCGAGAGTTGCCGCTCAGAAAACAGCTATTGGTGGAGGTAGCGCAGGTCATACTCCTCGGGAGAGTAGACCTGACGGCCAAAGCCCTGCACAAAGCGCGTCCCCCGGCGCATTTGTATGTGCTCCAATGTTGCTAATTCAATCCTCACTCTACCTATACTAACTAAAACGAATAGAATTCACCCTTCCCTCCTCCTGGCGGTCAATACCCGGCATTCCCTGCACAGTCCGTTCCTGGTTACTCACCCCCTCCGCAATATCCCGGCGCATATCCTCCACCGAACCTACCGTCGCGGCCCGGAAGCAATCTTCCCGCGCCTCATGGTTTACCGCCTCGCCCTGGACAGCCCGGCTGGCAAGGAAGTGCTTCCACTATTGATGAACTGGTGTCGGGTGCTGCACAGGAAGGCGATGAGATCGACCAACTGATCAGGATGGCCGAGGCTAGAATCAAGCCTCCGAAGAAACCCGAGACCCCAACAACTACGGAGCCAGCTGAGGGAGTAGAGAAGAAGTCAAAGAAGGAGAAGGACAAGAACGTCAAGATGATATACGACGATGAACTTAGCCCGGAGGAGCGGATGGCACAGATGCCGAGATATGCATTCGCTGTCGAAACTGGAGCTTAGGATAATAGGGGGAGGTGACTTGTATGATACGAAACGGCATGCCTTACGAATGGTATCTAGGTACGTGCCAAGGTTTATGAGCTAACGGCGCAGAATAGACTGCTCGGCCGAGACTGTAGAGTAGGTTCACTAGGTACCGGGAAAATTGCAGAAATATGAAATATCCAAATGTTTGCTTTGCCTATGACTTGTGAGGAATGGCCGAACCTCCCAAGATACCTACCTAGGTTTATTCAACGTACCTCTTAGGGTGGGGTGTCCGGAAGTCCCCCACAATTGTAATAGTAAGGCTCAGACAGCGCTGCTATCGCAAGCATAGGTATTTCGTATCTCGGTCCTGTTTTCCTATTGGCCGATGTTAATAGTTCCATTGCTACCCTTTCGGTTTTTTAATTACCTACCTAAGTAAGAGGGTAAATGATATCTAGAATTGGGTTGCTCTTCATTCGACTTTACTTGTGGTTTTTCTTTTACTTTTTCTTTTGAATTCATGACTATTAACATACGAAAGCGTGCACGCCCAACTAACGTAGATGGTTATTGCTTTTGATGACGTCATCTTGTTAACATGTTCAGATCGGTTGTACAGCTTGAACGCTATCTCATGTATTACTTACTCTGAGATGGATTTGCTAGAACTATATCGGGATGGGGAGGTTGAAGTGAGATATGGATAGTAGCTCCGATACATAAAATTGTCTATTCCGTTACTCCAACTTGTGTTACTAAAATCATTCAAGAAGATCATTCAAGAAGGATAATCTTGTTATTTTGAACTTACACAGTCTGACTTGGGGTTAACGTAGTAGATCATAAACACCCACAGGTCAAAACACTATGCCTTCCCTCATACCCCCTGGTCTAATGTCCCTTCGGCAGCATCTTCTTTTTACAGTCAAAATGTCCACTTCAACCCGCTTCTTCCCCAACCCATCCGCCCCCTCCAGACCGTAGACGCAAACACAGAGCTCCTAGCGAGTCTCGATCGTATCACGACGCACCACCCTCCAGTCCACACCTACTCGACCGGTTGGTCGTTCCAGGGGCTCTACAGCGGCCCTACTTCCATCGCATATCTCTTCTTCAAGCTGTCCCAGATCTTTCCTCATCAAGTGTGTAAGCAACAACCGCTATTCAACTAGACCGAGGCGTATCTCGCTCTGGGAGCTAGATTTGGGAAAGAGACGCCGGATCCGGGACGTTACGGGATTGCTAATGAGATGCTGGCGCATTGGTGCTGATGGCTGTTATGTGGGGTTGGGGGGGACGTGCTTGGGTTTGGGGGGTGAAGGCTAGTGGGGAGGCAAAGGTGTGTATTGGGTATAATGACTTATGATCTGAGCAGTGGGCTTTTTCCGTGTTTACAATCTTGTCTTGTATATTAAGCGCTGGTATATCTTCGTCCAATGGAGGAATGACTGACGCTAGGTTTTACGCTTTTGGTATCGGAATCATGTACAAGAGCGCGGAAAATAGAGTAGAGGAAAGAAAAAGTATACTGTGTATCTGCTATAACTCCTTCTACCTATGGAGTTACGCTATGGATATTTTCGTTATCAAGAGAAAAATAGGGGGAACTAGCGTGTGAACGGGATGAGAGGTATATTTGAAGTTATACTTCATAACGACTGCAAAGATAGATTTCTCTTAAGAAAGCTTTAATGATGTTCACTCGGGCCCTTTAATGAATGGAAATACATGCCGATTAAACCCTTCTCAATATTTAGGGTAATATTCTAGTCTCACTGTTGCAAGTTGAAAGCGAATCTTACGTATCAGTACTATAGAGAATCAAAAGAACAAGTTTATACTAAGGGCCAGGTAGTAACTAAGGCAGTTCAATTTATAATGACTTCACGTATAAGTATACGTGGATTAAGTAGACATCTTCTATAAGTTTTAGTGACAAGCTCATTTATCATAAACCAGCTTGGCGGATCGAATCGAAAGCAATACAGCTGAAGACTGGCTCTCCTCCCTTGGTATGTACCTAGTTTGCTACCACACAATAGGTATAATATATCTTCGAAAGTAGTACCCAAGGGAAGCCAACCTCACATGTAACGTCACCCCCATCAAGGCCTCATCTCATCCCTTACTGCCCGTAATCAGACTGCTCGACCTACCTAATGTCCAATACCAGCAAACGCACTCATAACATCCGAGCTACCGTCTTCCCAGCCGATGACAGTAGCCTGCCTGCTGATTCTCCACGGGTTCTCCCCCTTCTGCTCGAGCTCCGGGAGTCGCACGAGCTCGATGTTATATCGGCCCTAATTTTATATTGCCGTTAGCTACTGGGCCTTATTCCGAGCCGGGCTATGGCCCGACGCTGAAGTATAAATATACGAGCGCAAGATCACTCACCCCATTATGCATAAGCGGCTTCCCCCTCGCCGCGCGGCGGAACATATGACCATTGACCTGAGCAACGACGCTAGCCTTGTCGGGCCTGTCGGCTCCTTTGGTCGGCTGCGGGAGCTCGATGACCTCGTTCCTGCGGCGTCGGTGTTAATTAGCTCTTGATTTCTCTAAAAAAAAAAAAAAGTCTCCGATATACATATTGTCACATGCAAGGGATGTCCTACGTACGTGACTACGTGCTGCGTTGAATCGAAAGCCGCCATCATTGGCTCGAGGCTCTTAGCCCATGCCTCGTTGGTCGTCTCCGTCGGCTTCCCGCCGAACATGGACGTGTAGTCGATGATGACGTCTGGGGCGTAGACGTCGTTGATGAGGCCGTCGGTCGAACGTAGGTCCATGTTTAAGGTCTTGTTAGAAATCGTTAGGGGATTGCGTTCTTGGATATTACTAATACTAAATAGGGTGGTATTGGGGCCGTAAGCACTTACAAGGCGAGCCACTGTGTCGTGGATGTTTTGCTTATCTAGCAAGAAGGTCTGGATATCGTATTGAGCGGCCATTGTTGCGAGTTTTCTTTGATTTCCTGGTTGGCGATGTATCCCAGCGTTTGCACTTGTGACTTGGAATGCCAAGCATCTTGTAATTGTCAAGAGCGGATAGAGATCGTTATTTATACTATTCTCTAGACTACACAACTACAAAAACTAACTACTTGCAAGATATCGCTATGAGACCTGTATCAGTTAGAACGCATTGTCGAACTCCTCATAGAATGTAACTATCACCAACTTTCCCGGCCCCAGCGTTAACGCCGTAGGTATCGGCGGGATTATTCAACCGCTATCCGCGTATATCCATGCAGATCCGCTAACCCCGGATGGGGACCGGGGACGGCGCAATTCGGCCTATTGATTACGGAATAGAGACAGGCCCTTCATTTTGATTGGTTGCCCTAATGGTGGAGTTAGGATTACACGATGGACAAACGATTGTAGTCCACGCCATGGATCCATGCTATGGACTAATGAGATGGCCCGCTGTCGTTAGCGGATATCTGCCTGACGTTCTCACGTATTATTATTATATTATTATATAAGACGACGGTGATACAACGTTGGTGATGCAGTGTTTCCGTGTTGCATATTACTTCCATCTTATTTCCAGACTCGTCCGTCCACTTATAATTACTCTGTCTCAAAACCCCCCACATAAAACCATATCATGTCCTCATCAACTACCCAATCCGGCTCAGTCCTACTGCTCGGCGGCACAGGAAAAGTTGGGAGCCGCATCGCGCCGCTGCTCCACGCCGCCGGGGTCCCGTTCCTGGTCGCATCGCGATCCGGGAGTGCCCCCGACGGCTACACGGGCGTCAAGTTCGACTGGGAAGACGAATCGACTTGGGAGCCCATCTTCTCGACTCCCATCTCGGCCGTCCACCTCGTTGCGCCTCGCGCAGAAGCCCAGGATGCCATGAAGAAATTCGTGGACCTCGCACTCTCCAAGGGCGTCCCGCGCTTCATACTGCTGAGCGCCAGTATAGTCGCCGAGGGAGGACCGCTAGTAGGCAAGGTACACACGTATCTGCGGGAGCTTGGCGAGGCGGGCAAGATCGGGTGGGGTGTGCTGCGTCCGACTTGGTTTCAAGGTAAATATCGCCGTCTTCACTTACATTCTCCCTGTCGCCTCTTTATACGAGAACCGTAGCTAAACACCACACCCAGAAAACTTCCTATCAGAGCACCACCTCTCAGCCCTCAAGAAGGAGAACAAGATATACTCCTCCACCGGATCCGGCCGCATCCCCTGGATCTCAGCCGGCGACATCGCCGCCGTCAGCTTCCATTTCCTCACGGCCCCCCAAGCCCCTAACACCGACCACCTGATCCTCGGCCCAGAACTTCTCACATACGCCGACGTAAGCGCCCCTTTCCCCCCTATCCCCCCACCCTCCTTTCCGCCGGCCTACACCTTCGCCGCCAATACTAACCCCCACCCCCCACCCCCCAACAGCTAGCAGAAATCTTCTCCTCGGTCCTCAACCGCAAAATCACCCACGTCGACCTCACCGAGCCCGAGCTCACCTCGCGCTGGGCCAGCGTAGGCCTACCGGCCGAATACGCCGCGGTCCTAGCGTCGATGGACACGGCGGTCCGGCACGGGTCCGAGGAGCTCACCAGCGACGCCGTGCGCGCGACCACGGGCCGGGATCCCCGTGCGTTTAGGGACTTTGTCGAGGAGAACAAGGGGACCTGGGCGCAGAGTTAGAAGTTGGGGAGTTGAGAGTTAGTGTTGCGAATAGGTAACTAACTGCAGGGCTATCAACCAGTCTTGCACGGTTGTCGAATTAGGTCTACCTCGGGGGCTGGTTAGAACGTACTTTTTTTTTGTTTAGCTTAATCAAATTCATACTATTAACGTTATAACTATTATATTTGCGGGATATCTGCACCGGAGATATAGGCGACGCTCATGTAGCGAGTGTACTGTGGTGATTCTACTGATATATATGGTAAAATCTAAGTCTCTTGGCCACAGTCTGTATATCACGGCTACTAATACACCGTACGAACGATAAAAGTTGGTGCTATATTTTGTGTTTTGGTGTGGTGTACGGCTATGAGATGGAAGGGAGATGAGACCGGGGATTTATTGGAAAGATCTTGGTGTACAAGGGTATGAATCTGGTGTGGTTAGCTGAAGATGTAGAGTAACCACGGTTCGAAGCTTTCGCCAACTCTCGGCAAAGTTTGACGTGTAAGCCAGGAACACTTGGCTATCTCTTAGCGGAGCTTGTATATATATGACTTGATCAGCATCACGTTGAACCTTGTCATACAGAAGATCTTATAGGTATATCATTCCGTATTCTCGGGTCAGGGGTATGTATGTCACTGGACTAGTATCGTATATTACTTGCTCCTATAGTGTTTATATTCGTTCCCTCATCGGCTCAATGCTTTTGCATGCTCATCTAGTATACAGATTTGTAGAATGATACGTATCGCGAGCCCAGGTTGACCTTGCTTTTGGCCCCCGGCGCGAAGCACAAGACGATATCATTCGATTGTAGAAACAGAAAAAATTAAACCTCCCAAAACCTTTTCAGCTATCTTACTCCGTAGCTGATGATGATAATGCAACATAAGATAGAATCTTTGAGACGAGCCTGATGCTTCGGCTAAAGAAATATGCAAAGCAGACAAATGCTAACTTAGTGGCCAGTTACAAAGAAAACCGGAAAGAGAATTTAGTTCCCCGACATTTTCAAGGAGCGACTTAGACTTGTGCTCGGTAGCTATAACACATCCTTAAGGCCTTTGTGGAAGTCTAATGGGACATCCCATCACGCTTCTTATTTTCCGTGAAGCTTTTCCTTGAGGTAGACCACTGCAGCGTAGCCGGAACAGCACTGGGTACTCATGCCATGCCCGCACCACGGGCACTTGACCATCGTGGTGATGGTAGCCGAAACACCAAGCAATTTGTCCTCGACAAGCGAGTCGGGCTTAGCCATGCATTCGTACACCCTCGACGGCATATCGTGAAAGAACTTGCAACTACAGCATTCAACCAACATTTTAGCGAGGGGTTCCGATCGGCCATCCGAAGTCCCGGCGCTCTTGATACTAGTGGACGAGTTTTTATGCGCGTTGTGCGGTCGCAACGCCCTAGAAGTAGAGGCGGGCGGAATCGGCGCGGCCTTTCGGGCCTCTTGGAGATAAGCGGCACCAGGGGAGACTACGGTGGAAGATTCATCACTGTTGGCACTGTTTTTGCGAGACGTTCTCAGCGCAGATTTTCGAGGTGCCTTGTCAACTATTTCTGGTGGCGGCGTGTTAGGGAGGCTAGCTGATATTGTAACATCTTTCACTTTCTTCTGCTGTAGGGACTGATGCCTTAAATCCGGCAAGAAATTCCTTGAATGGACATCAAGAGCAGATTGAGCCCTAGGCGGTAAGGAATGTTGGTGCGGGTTCCTATTCATCAGTTCGTCCTCGTCTAGAGTTTCCTTGATGTCCTCTGTAAAAGAGGCTGAGGTAGGGCTTGGCACTAGTTGTGGGCTAGATGTCAGACCGTTCAACTTGGATGCGGCAGCGGAATTATTTTCAAGATCTATTGGCAATGCTGTTCGGCTCCAGCTGTCATCCTGGCCGACCACATCTCTACTGCTAGACCGCGAAGTGTTTTTTGAAGGCAACTCCACAGCTGGGGGTCGGTAGGCCCTTCGCGGAGCCCTGTCCTGAACGTCCATCCGGGGGACCGAAAGTTCTTTTTGCGGTCGTAGTCGGGAACTGTCGGGTGTCGGTACCATGACCGGCGACGGAGGAGTATCGTCGCATGTGGAAGATGACGACCTCTCCGAGTTGGTCCTACTGGGATCCGTACTTGATTGAGAAGTCGATGTGCTGGATGTTTCTACCCCGGCGAGAATCCTTGCGGCTTTCGGCGATATGCCTAGTCGTTCGAGCGCCGGTACGTCGCTATCGGAATAATGAGAAGAAAGAGAAGGAGAGTTCTTGGCTGGCTTTTGTCTTATAATCCTACTAGTGGCATTCGAACTTGGCATAGCAGTTTGACTTGGGTATTCGGACGACGAGGCAAATTCGTTGACTTTTCTAACCGGAATATGCTGTAATATACGATCTAAGTCGTCCTCTTCTTCGGGTTCTTCGTCGATTCGCGGCGATGGGAATTTGCCCTCGTTTGGCGACCGTAGCTCTAAAGAGGGAGGAGCATACGACTGATTAACGAAAGAGAGGTAATCAGCGGATCTGTCTAGCCTTGACGGTTTTCCTTCGGGTATGACCTCCTCTAATTCGGTCGGCTTCTTTGGCTTTGGCGGCTCCGTGACAAGTACTTGCACTTCTTCGTCGGCCGAACCAGACGTGACAGCTCTCCCGATCGTGTTCGGATTGGGTGGAAAAGTAACGTGCTTCCTTCCGTCCGTCGTAGGGGAACTACGTCCTTGTCTTCGAGAAACTGGTCGAATCGTTGATGCATGAGTGCCGATAGATCCCCTATCATCTTCTTCATCCCTACTGAAGCTAAACTCTGCGTGACCGAGCTTTTCATTGTCGATATCTGTGGGTTCTTGCTGACCAGAAGGCCCTAGCCCCGGACTGTGCTCAGACTCCACCCAAGTTTCTACTTGCGGCTGCATATATCCATTCATCTGTTGCTTGACGTGGTACTTTGACTCGAGTCTTCGGCGAAGCTGCTCAGCTCGTTGAGGAATATCTTCATCATTCTCTACATATTCGACCGGCTGCCTTGGAGCCCGAGGCGCACGCTCGGGTCGAGATCGCCTCTCCCTCTCCATAGCTCCTTCTCGAGTCGGCACGCGATCCTGTGGCATCTGAATACGACGACCGCGGTATGAGTTAGGTTCTAGTGCCTCGTTTCCGTTACCAGCGTCTCCCGGATCTTCTATACGAGCTTGAGGTCGAGTATTACGAGCGACGACTTCTACTGTAGGTTGAGTGGCAGCATGTTTGGGTTTCGGCGGAAATGAAAACTCGGGAAGTTTTTGGGTAGACTCTATCGATTTCGATGGCCGCTCTTTAGGACGTTCTGGCTGTTGTACCACGGGTCGTTTTGAAGGTTGGTCGTCCAACCAGCTGGTAGTGGTATCTGGTTCGCGAGAGCTGCTCGGACGCTGGAATTTGATGCCGTTGGACATTTCGGGAGGGCGATAGTAGAGATAGGACGGCCCTTTTAGCTTATTTAAGGTGGACGACAGTAATGATTGTGAACGACCATGGCTTGAGCCGGATGAATTTCGAGCGCTTGACGGCAGTTGATCCAGAGAAGAAATGGAGCGAGTTGAATTCGAGACGGCCGACCCGATTGAAGGAGGCTTTCGAGGACTTATGAAGTTAGAGTCTACTGGGGCGGTAGTTTGAGGTTTCAACATAGGTGACCCTCCGGAATGGTTTTCATCGCTGCTCGTTCGCTGGCTATCAAGGATTTTCTGGACGGCCGCCACATTCCCATGTTGTAATAGGAACCCAGATAAGAAGCCTTTGCTCTTCGGCTTGCTGTCAAGTTTCTGGTTGGCCATCTCGGTTGGTGGCGTTGGAATGGGAGTATCTAGTTTAGCAGCGTTAGATTTAAGAAAGATGTCTAGCTCAGGGGCTGATTGTGAGCGGTCCGCCGTCATCAAAGACTCAACCCCTTGAGCATTTGGCGGTGGAACCTTGCTCAGCTTGTTCCCCTTTTTCTTCAGAGTGTTCGCGGATTTTTCCTCACTTTTTTTGCCCGCGTCCGCGTCCTGCTTCTTAGGCTTCTTCTTCTTCTTCTTCCGTCCGTACTGCTCCCAGCTAGGTGATTGGCATATGGAAGACTGGTCTGAAGAATCGCCGCCGTCCTCTTCCTCGGGACCCGAGAATGTCACCGTTTTAGTGCGCTCCTCCTTTTTCGGTTGTAGGTCTCCGGGAGGTCCATTCGTCGCCACGGCAGGGTCCTCGGCTGAAGAAGGTATAGATATTGAAAGTGATGGAAGAGCAGAGCTCCGCCTCACGGCTTTCATTATCTGGATTTGGTGCGAAAGCGGAGGATGTCCGCTTGCACGCCGAGCCTTAAACGGTTTATCTGGCTGGGCGGAGGGTGAACTTGTACTTGGCGATGCGATCGTCGCGGGGGTATGACCTTGGATACGTTGCATCTATAAGACGTAAGCGGACGGCGTATTAATGGTACATCGGATAGCGGAGGGATTGGGACGGAGAAAGGGGAAATGGTGTGTCTAAAAAGGGTGTAAAAGGAGGGTTGCATGCCGAGAAATTGACATACCTTGTACCTTTTCTCCAAGTCCAACATTCTCAAGAAGCTGTCAGACCTGGAAGGCAGGCCTGGGTCTGACTTCTGTACTTTGGTCATATTGAGGCTTACGCGTCAACCGGTGCGTAGCAAGGTAATGGTAATGATTGTTCCAGGCTAGAAACTCGGCTGCCAGATATGCCAGGTATTCTAGGTATCGATCGGGAGAAGTTGGAAGTGCGCGCTGGGATAAAGGGCCGGATCGCCGCGGGTCGAGATGCGGCACGTTTGGTAAGAAAATAAGCCAACTGGATAGTTGCTATTTCTGCTCGGGTCCTCCAATCTAATCATAGAAGGCCCGGGAAGCGGCAGTGAGCTTGCGTGCAAGTAGGGAAGAAAAAAAGAAAAGAATATATCCCGCTGGTCTTGGCTTTCTAGATGCGTATGTCCGTATAGCCGGGTTTATACCTGGATCCCGGAACTTGCTTAACTGTAGTAGTTACATCAGCTGGACCGGATCTGCTCGCTTACTCGTCTGGTTTTGCTTACCAGGGAAAGCTAGGAGCGCGGCAAGAAGGCGGCTAGGACGGAGCAAGCAAGGAGAGACATGTAGTAAGTAGGCTTAGATATCACGAACATAGACCTTGGTGGTTTGGTGACTAACGAACGAGGCGCACTCCTCCCAGGCGTCGTGGGGCCAGCGGACGGGGTAAAATCAGATTCAGATCGAATTAGCTACCTAGGTAGATACAAGGCTTGTGGCGTATGTATTAAACATTAGATAGACGCTCTCAATATTGTCTGGAAACGAATGGCAGGACTAAGGTCCAGTCGGATTGGTTCAAAAATTAATCATTAGAAAAGGAGAAGAACAAGCGATAAAAAAAAAGTAACGAGAACGAGAAGGTGTTTGTTTTCTATGTACCCTATGTGATTTCCATTTATTTACCTTCAGGGCAGAGACATTGTATATGCAAGTTACCAATCGAAGACAAGAAAAGGAACAGGGAACATCGTGGACCTATGATTTACACGAGATGGGGAACAGAAACGGTCTGTCGGGGCTTGATAAGTCAACTAAGCAGTCTAATCAGTGTTAAGCTTTAAGCTTTAATCGACCCTTCCCTACGCCGATGAACTGCGACGATTGGATTTAAAGAGCCTAGAGCCTAAGTGGACTGCAATTGATGCCAAAAACAGAAAACGGTCGGTACTGGTGCGGCCCGGGTACAGGGATTGCACCGCTCTATCGTCCGCCGTCCGTTAGTAGCTGATCTCCTTACATACATCATTGCTGTGAGGTACTTAGTTTTAAGTACCTCCGTAAGTCCCAATACAATATTGGAATTAGACCATCGCTTTACTACCCCCAAGCTACCTAACGTCAGACTGATATTTGACTGCATTACGCCAACACGAAGTTACCAAGGGGAGTTAACAACAGAAAATACCAGCTACTTCAGAGGTAAGTGCAATAGTTATTATTGCCTTGAACCAACATTGAACATTGAAATTACATGAGTGCAAGTACCTGTCCCTCGTTCGGCCAGCTGCATCTTTACGATCTCCACTGCCACCATAGAGAAAAGGATAGTCGGCAAGCTATTGGCGTACATGTAGGCCGAGATGCAGTGTGCCTTGTAAGAAAATAACTAAGCACTTCGGCAAGTTGCGTGACCTTTCTAAATTTATGACATATCTCCCTTAATTGTATTTGCTCAACAACTTTCTGACATCAATAAAGAAATGTATGTCATCATCTTAGTTGATGCTCCGAGAGCGCTTGAGTCCCAAGTACCTAGGTACATGTTTATTTTCTCGCTGGAAAGCATTGGAGCATGTAGCTGCCCGATGTGCTTACCTCTACATGATGTATTGTCGGATGACAACTGTACGATTTATGAGGTAACTAGCTACTTCCATCTATGTATACTACCTTCCTAGCGCGAGTTTACCTTTAAAGTGTTCCGTCGAATTAGGTAGTTGTTTGCCCTGTGGGCATTAGCGCCACCATGTAGTTACCATCCGGTTGGTCACAAGGCGGCTACTTCCAGATAATTCAACATTATAAGTGGCGATGTACAATGTATACTATCTGCCGTCTCTTAACAATACGAGCTCTAACGAAAACATAATTTTTCAAGCTGTAATAGCTCGTGTTCCTCACTACCAAACGTCTTGTAAACCTTGCACGATCCTCTTAGACCTTCTTTATAAGCGTCTAGCACTTCAAAATCATTTTATTATCGAGCCTCGGAACCTAGCCACTCGTGTTAGACCATTTAATTAAACAAATTCGTAACACACCCGTTCTTAGGTGGCAAGAAGGCGAGGTTAGTTTACTACCTGCCCATCAGCCCATCTAGAAAAAACATTACTGCCGTTGAATCTTTGCGTTCAGCCTGGACTTCGGAGGAGGGGCTTATTTACTGCTATACACAATTCAGGCCATGATCGACGAGTCTTTTCTACTCTTAGTAAGAACGGTCAAAAATGATAGTATTCACCCGGAAATGCTAAGACAGCCTCTTCCCAATTCTAGCGCGCGTCGAAGAAAAAAAGAGACTTAGGTATTATTCTCACGATGGGAATCCATCTTATCGGAACAGTATTTTAACCGAAATAGCCGTCTAGCGCCCTCTATGCGATGTCGATTCGCTAGAGGTACGCTTGATTCTGTCTTCATCTTCTAGCTGCCCTCCAACTCCACATTTCGCCACGCCTGTCGGCTTTCCTTGCATGGGTTTGCATGCAATGCAACCACGAAATGGTAACAGTCCAGGTTGTCGAATCTGGGCACGACCAGAAGCCGACAACGAGATACGTGAACTATTACCCTCTTCATAGTCGATGACGCGCAAGCCAGTCCACAGTAGCTACTACTCTATCAAATACAATGAGCTCAAAAGTCCAGATGGGCCAATTGTAGCGCAACCAAATTTCATTAGGTGATCCCGTTCTAGACTGGTAAACGGGTAGTGTTTCGCGAGTATTCGGCCCCCTTCAGAGCCATGACATCGCATTGCATCGCATTATCCCTTTCGAGGGACGGGTCGGGCGAGATCTGACGACATTTCAAGGATCAAGAGCGTGTGGTTCGCTACGTACTTATGGACAGATCCCGAGCCTATTCTATTCAGCTCTTAACGGCTAACGAGCTTGTCGGACGACTGGAGAAATTCCAGAAGATCCTATAATCCTGCACCTGAATTGGGCTGCATTTTAAGGCGTTACAAATCTCCCTTAGATGGTGAGAGCCTCAGCTCGGGTTGCTTCTTATAGGGTCTTGGCCTATTGAGCCACAGTCGATATCCCTGTTCGTTTTGGGGCGAGAACAGCTATTTGACGCCATTGCTGCACGCTTCATGTATCATGCTTCATATGTGCCTTGTCGTTGGAACGTCATGTAACAGTCACATAGTACGACATGTTGACACACAGCTTTCTCACCAGTTTCCCTCTTGCCAGCGTCAATATCAATCGTGGTCCTCATTTCGATGCTAACTTTATTGAACATGCAGACTCTTACCGAGTAGTATCTCCGATGTATCCCGCAGGGCTACTCTGTTTTCTACGCAAGTACCGGGAAGCAATAAATCGCGAGATCTTATAGGAGGAGTGGGTTGCACTGTTTTTCTTAGGTACCTAAACTTCCTGGCTCGACCGAACCGGATATTGCCGGTTTTATTCGTCTGGACTGAGATGCATCCAAACCTCGCTCCCAAGCGGGAAGTTCATCAAACCTATTAGCGGTCTGCCTTTTATATCAGTAGTAACTGATTCTTTAGGTTTTTGTCGAACCCAATTGACCGTACGAATCCGTAACTCGTTAGGTATCCTAAGACGAGAAGCCATCCACTTGCCATCGGGTTGATGTTCGCGTGGCAGTTCGTCTGCAATAAGAACTTTGGTCTGCAGGATTCCTTCATCGACACAGGAATTTCTAACTGTGAAATCAGGAGGTAGGACTCGGCTCAAGAATTCCAAGGAAGAGTTTACGGTTAGCGCCACTGGCCCTTTTAGGATTTACTATTGTTTTCATAAAAAAAGACATCCAATGAGGATATAGTATGGCGAAATCAGTTTGAGAAAGGTGGGTAGACCCTTTAATGGTGAGCATCCAGCAGAGTGCCCCTCCATTTCTCGCTTCTTCTCCAATATCACATATTCTCTTGAAGTTTTCAGGCCAGTGCATGAATGCCTCAGAGTCGATGGCTAAAAGAGGCTTGCAAAGGGATTGGTGAGTAACTTCTCCTACTTTCGGTGTGGCCTGTCCCCATGCATCAAGGAGGATACCTTGACCAATATAGGGGAAACGGTCATTCTGGCGAACGATTTCGACTGTCGTCGCTCCACCGAAAGAGTGTCCCATTGTCGTAACGTTCCGCAATAGAAGCCTATCATCCCAATCGGACCAATCGATACCTTCTAACCCTTTGGAGCTCGACCCAGCATTGCCCTTCTTTCTCAAATTATTCTTATAGACCAAGTCCCCCTGGCCATTATTGAGGAGCTCAAGGACATAGTACGCCTCTCCAATCTCAGACATGCGCATTTCGATTTGGGCGTGCCTAAGTTCAGTATCCACACCTCGGGCGTTATGAGGTGACGTATCCAGAGCATTATCTAGAGGGAAAATATAATCGACTTTGTAAGAGCGTTTCGGGTCTGTGTTGTCAATCTTTAGACCGTCTGCCAGCTTGCCGCTTGGCGGAATATTGACACAGGAGCGCGCACCGCTTCCATCACGGTGTTCTACTGCAACAACAACAAAACCGTTGCTAGCAAGCTCCCCACATACTGTACTGTAACACGTTCGAGAACCCCTTAATCCGTGATTGAAGAAAATGACTTGGAATTTGGGCTTGTCTCCACTTCCCGTCAATGTGTCTTGGCTGTGGGCACCAGACGATGAGCAAGATGCAGCACCGGCGCAGTCACCGGTGCGGTCTCCGGCAAGCTTGGCGTTCCGGAAAGCGGGCAGCTTAGTGAACATAGTCGTAGCCGCGATATAAGCCGTAACAGGCAAATGTGGCACACTAAAAAGAACTTTGCGTACCCTTTACTCGTCAAGGCGCGCGGCCTCGGCAGCCATGTGGCTTTGGACGGTCTCTTCCCCCTGCTCTGCGCGTAGGACGAAGGGTCACATGGGTAGGTAGTATATTGAGAAGAGGACCGTATCCATCCGCAGCGCATGCGTATGGCTGCGCTTGATACGTGAGAACGTGCGCGGCTCACGTACCGGTACTTCTATTTCCATTATCCCTACGCTGTACGGACCGGCATAATTGGGCAGAGAATGAAATAAGTGCTCTCGGAATGCTTTCCGAGGACTTTTCCCCGGCCGTTGTCGTTGGCTATTTTGGTGTTTTTCCTCCATTGTTACGTGTAAGTGAGCCTAGAGGGGTGCTATATTGGTAGCGAAACACTCATTACGACGATCGACATGCGTATTAACATAAAATTAAAATATTTGTATTAATTTCGAATTTCGACAAATAAGAGCGAAACAACAACTTGTCAATTCACGAATCGAATTATATGGACAATGACGATGTACGGACTTCCCGGCCACTAAACTTCGCCTAGACAGGATTGACGTCATAGACAGTTAGGAGCAGCCAGTAACTTTACAAGAGACTAGGGAAATCGCGTTTCATCTCGTGACTTTTGATATGAGGAAACCGCAAACGCATTGCGATTTGATGCTTTTCTCGTTGTTTCCTTTAGAAAATACGTGACTTGCGGCTCATTACTTCTCAACATTTGAGTTTCTTCAACCGACTTACTACAACTTTTTGGCCTCTAACCAATTTCTCGTGTCTTTTACATAAACTTCTATATGGTTAGCCCATGGCATGTAGTCAATCGGATGGACGCAGCCGGTACAACATTGGTTCCTGCGTCTAAGTCTTAAGTTCCTGGCTAATCAACGCTATTTGTGCGGGCTCGTGGGATTTTGAGTTTACGACGTCGTGCTCAGAACCCGAGTATGTGGTTCATTGAGTCAGTATTACGTTTGCTTAGTAACGGCGCTGCGATCAGATGAACCTTGATGTACTACCCCTATCTACATACATATGGGATGACAACATGAAGCCACTTAATTAACTCGGTATTCTAGATTGTCCGTCTCACTTGGAAAAAAAAATAATGGACTAAATTTTTTTTTCGAGCGACAGCACTGCTACCTCTACCTGTGGCCGTGAGGGATGACTAAAGGAATTCCTTAAAAGGGGAAACGATATAATTAACCTCGCTGTCGTATTATCGCCTTCCCCGTACATGAGAAGGGAGAGCTTCATTTCCAGTCTTCCGGGACGCCTCTCGCTAAATGCCGAATCCAATCCCGCGGCTGGTTAAATTCGCCTCGATGCTACCTTCGCTCCCACATTCCTTTTCGCTTCCCCAGATCCACCTGGGTCAAAGGACTGGCTGGTAGCTACCCAAGCCAGCGAGCCTGGTAAAGAGAGCAGAAGGTACCCCGGATCTATGTGATCGAGGAACCCACCCGCTCTCGACTTTAACCCGGCATCACACCATACCATCTGCCCCTTCAGCGCGGAGAATTAAACTAGTCATTTCGTCAATCGGCAGGCGTATGTCGCCAATCATTGTGTAACCAATCGCAGAAACCAATGGGAACTCCCTCGCTGTCCAGCTGCCCCCCCTTTCCCCCTTTCGCACGTGGACTCTGCGGCGAATCGCCCGATGCCAAGAGCAGAGGACGCAGCATGGTCTTATATAGCGAGGCAGCCACGCGTGTATGTATGGAATCGCGGCCCAGCTCCAGCTATTTATTTTGTCGGCCACATGTCGGTGTGCTCAAGGCGACTTTAGCCGGCATGGGAGATAGCTACGGCATCGTGCAAGAAGCTGCTGCCACAACTACTATGTGTAGGGAGGAGGAAAAGGTGATTTCTGAATCAGAATCCTCTCTTCTCGGGGCATCGATTAGCAAGCAGCCAGGCAGCCTTGTTCCACGGCATATGGTATATATTATCGTTCCCTACACGGGAGACGCCCGACGCGCCCAACGCGCCCGAAGCTGAAAGCCGATATCTGACGATGGGGGCCGTAATTTCTAGAAGTCTAATTTCCACCTACTCCTGCCGCAGCTAAGTCCGCCGAAAACGCAGGAAAAGCAGCCAATGCAAGAAAGCAAGCTATCATCGCGCACGTAAGCATATAACGCCTTGGCCCGCCTGGTTCCTGGACCGGGCGGCTGTTCCCGCCTCGCATCGTGGTTTGGCATGACCCTTTTGGACCCCATCTATCTGCTAGTTTACCTTGCCTTTACATACATACGCCAGCCATGGCATGCCCGTGTTCCGTTCCATCGAGTACGTAAAACAAACCACCTCCTGAGCAGATCCTCGCATTGCGGACTCCACCCGCGGCTCAAGAACGAAATTACGCTGACGCGTGCTGTCGAAGCTTAATTATCGGACGCCACGAGCCAAGTCTAGAAGCGCCTCTTCTCTATGTCGTGATATAGTGCTTGAGATTTGGCGTGAAAATGTATATTGAGTAAGTAAGAAATACGCAAGACTGGCCCGCATAACATGCTATAATTGGTATTCGTATTCGTTATTCCTATCCACGTAGTTTTCTAATGGTAATAGAATAGTCTGTACTACTAGCATGCAGGCGTGTTTAAACGATTCCCTGGCGAGCTACTTACCATATCAGGAGATTGAGCCCGAGACTGCACATCATGAGTTGAGAATTACAAGGGAAAAAAAAAAAGAAAGATCTAGCCGTTGTCAATTTAGATGTAGAAAGGAGTCTTGCCGAGGGAGGCGGTAGCAACGATACTGTATTGTCGAAGTTCCAGAAACAAGATGACGATGCCTCATGGTAATTCCTCTTAACAAAGGTCACCGATAAGACTGCATCTGTCGTTCGGGGTTTGATCGATCGAATGTCGAGCTTAGCAAGTAACATCGTAAGAAAAGGGGGCGTGCCGGATATCCGGCCAACTCGTACGACAACATAGAAACCTAGGACATATCACCAATTGCGCAAACACCAAAACAAATGTCGTATGGATTTGTTCTTTTTGAGATACTCCCTATGTGAGGTTAAGCTACAGAATACAGGCGGATGGGTCGAAAGAGGAACAAATCCATCATCCCCGCAAGAGTTCTTTCTCACAAAGCAGAAACAAGTGGAACTGCGCGAACACGCCGACGCCTTCGCCCTCAAGCCAACATTAGGCTAGTTCAGTTCTATACTATGGTTTTCTATGCGCTCGCTGCCCAAAAATCCAACTAACTTAGAACTTGTAAACCTGGTCCTTGGAGTAGCCCAGCTCCTTGAGGATACCGGACAGCTCGCCCTGATCCGACGGACTGACCTTCGTACCGGAGATAGCCTTGTACAGACCCGGAGGACCGCATACGAAGATCTTGATGTTCTCGCTCTTGGGCTCAGGCAAGACAGTCTTTAGGAGGTCCTTGGTGATGTATCCCTTAGCGCCTGTCCATTCCTTGGGGGGGTTATCAAGGACGTAGAAGGCGCGGAAGCGGTTGGGGTACGTGTTCTCGAGCTCGGCGAACTCCTTCTTGAGCAAGATGTCTTCCTCGGAGACGTTGCCGAAGACAAGGGTGACCTTGGTCTTGTCTTCGGGGTTCTTGAAGATGGCACGGGCTAGCTGGTACATGGGCGTGATGCCCGTGCCACCGGCGACTAGCGCGATGTGATCGTGCTTATTCGGGGTCCACGGGTACTTGGGCAGCGGACCCTTGAAGTCCAGGCGCTGCCCGGGCACCATGTCGTGTAGGTGCGTCGACATGGGGCCGTTAGGGTACTTCTTCACGATCAGCTCGATATAGCCCTTGGCATCTGTGCGCCCCGCGTATTAGCTAAAGTTATTTTCATCTCATCTTTATAGGAGTGACTTGCCCTCATCGCTCGTAGGCGTGTATGGTCGTACGACAGGCTTCTGGCCCTCGTTCTGATACTTGGTAAGTAGGGCACTGGCTACAGTCATACCCGAGACCTGGTCGTCTTCGGGCAGCTTGAAGATGAACTTCTTGGTGTTGTGGTTGATGACTTGGACGTCCTTCAGCAGCAGTGAGATGAAGCCCTGGTCGCCGCCGAGGAAGGCCTTCTTGGGCGGGCCGCTCGCGATATCCTTAGCCTTGGCCGCGGCCGATCCGGCGCTCTGCCCCGAGTAGTACCAGTAGCCGGCACCTGCGACACCAGCAGCGCCCAATGTGTAGAGGAGGGTTTTAGAAGAGCCACTCTTGGCGGGCTCGGTGGCGTATGTGCGCGAGAGGAGATTCTAGAGTACGAAAAGCGCATGTTAGTATGCAATTGGGCGCAATTGGGAGTTATTTCGAGCTCTTGAATGCTAAATAGTTAAACTCGGGGCTCCGGATGAAGAAGCTATTGGATGATGACTGCAGATGTTGATTGTACATACCCGCTTCAGCGGCTGAGCCGCGCGAAAAGCTGATCTGGCGAACATCTTTTATGCGATAGGACCTAGGAGGATGGGTCGGAGGTAGTGGCTATACGGACCAATCGAGGTTCAGAAAAAGATCGTCTAGGTCCGGATGTTTGTTGTTTGAAATTTGTTGTTTGAAATTTGTTGGAGGTTAAAGAAAAAGGTACATCAAGAAAATAACTCTGTGCCGTACCTATGGAGTTTCCTTCCCAGCTAGCTGTTGCCATTTGGCAAGGTGGTTAGTGTTACCTTAGCTAGCAGTAAAGGTCGGACGAGCTTGCTAAACCCGATGGCATGATCCTTGGATATGACGTCATCACGTGATATGGTGTAAGCTTCGGCATGCGAGATCGAGAGCCCCGCTACGATTTTAAGACAGGCTTACAAATTACGACTTTGTATGGAGGTTTGACAACATTGATCATTGATGTAAACAGTTTACGTATCTGATAATTCTGGTTGGGTGGCTGGGCAACATGAGTCGTTACATTTTTTGATATTGTCGATATCTCACTGCGAGTAGGTTGCGGTCCAGATGAATCTTAAACTTTGAGATCTCATCTGAGGTTGTAACTTCACAATATCTTGGTAAGTTTGAGGTCGTGGACTATATTAACCAGTTAAAGCCAGTGTTCTCCTATTCAACAATTCCAATATAAAATAGTTGCTTAGATAATTTTATATAACAACCCCATGTCAAGGTCAAGTTACTTTCAAAAAGACTCAACTTCTAAGCAACTTCCTAAAATGGAATACGGCAAATCTCAAGCCGGCTTCACTTCCACCAGTCACGGTCCCTGTCGGTTACAGCGTCGAAGAATCCCCGCCCGGTACGGTAAAGAGAATCCGGGGAAATGATGCCCGTCTACTACAACATCACCGAATTGATAGAGTCTACATTATCCGATGTAGACTTTAGCAGGTTGAATTGCTTTCCGTCAAGATCATACTGCTATCGCATTTATTGAGTTACTTCCTGTCACTCTACTGTGATCGCAATGCTAGAAAGATCGCGGCCTGCGAATAGCCACCGATGGATGCTACTGCTCATCAGTACCGTGAGTTGGTTGATGAACGTGGCGTATGGCCAAACTCCACCCGCCGTATATTTACGGACACCATCCGCTCAGCAGCTTGAATGGCATCGGCTTGAATACTACGCATTCGTCCACTTCGGACCCAATACGTTCACAGACGAGGAATGGGGAAGAAGTCAGAGCATTCCTGATGTCTTCAACCCGACAGCTCTGGATACGGATCAGTGGGCCAAGTCTTTTGCAGATGCCGGTATGGCGGGAATGATTCTAACAGCAAAACACCATGATGGCATGGCGCTATGGGATACAAACACGACAACATATAAGATTGGCAACGGAGAATGGGCAAAAGATCGTGTTGAGAAAGGTCTCAACGCGGATGTCGTGCAGTTAGCAGCTGCTTCTGCGAAGAAATGCGGTATTAAGTTCGGCATTTATCTGTCGCCGTGGGACATACACCGTGATCCAGCTATGCCGAAGCCCAACCTAACTGGTACCTTGTATGACGAGCCGCAGATTTTCGGCGATGCTAACGCTGGTGATTATAATGAGCTTTATTCTCAGCAACTAACGGAATTGGTTACGATGCGATTGCGTGACGGTTCGCCTATTCAGTTATCAGAGTTATGGCTCGATGGGAACAGTGGCTCCGACACCGTGCAAACGTTCAACTGGACAGGTTTCCGCAACATCATCCGCGAGCATCAGCCAGGCGCAATCATGTGGGGTCACCAGGGTGTAGATGCTCGATGGGTGGGTAATGAGGATGGAGTGACGGTAGGGACGAATTGGCACACGATCAGTAGGACTCAGGATCAGCCGCACTATTCAGGCGACCAGCTACAAACTGGTGTACGAGACGGTACCTATTGGACCCCAGCGGAAGCAGACGCGCGCATACGAGACGGCTGGTTCTACCATTCTAATGAGAAGCCAAAGACAGCCGATGCCCTGATGAGCATGTATCTGCAGTCGGTAGGTCGAAGCGTAAACCTCCTGCTCGATGTCCCACCCGATACGACGGGGCAGCTTCCTAAGGGTGACGTAGATATACTACTTAAATTCAAAGCTCAGCGTGACGCATTTCTCAACCGCGAGCTGCTTACACCGGGGCTTGCAGTAAACGCAAGCAGCATCCGAGGTGGTAACGCTACACTCTACGGGCCAGCCAACGTGCTCGACGGCAACAAGGATACGTACTGGGCAGTTAACGACGAAGAGAAAGCGGGATGGCTGGAAATCGATCTAGGTGGGATCTACGCTGTAGACGCTTTCATTACCCAGGAGCATATTGCCCTAGGCCAGAGGATCGGTGGGTATACGATTGAGGCTGCTGTCAACGGCGTTTATGAGACGCTTGTGACGGGCACATCCCTGGGATATAAGCGTATTGATAGGTTGGATGCAGCCGTCGAGACGAGCAGGATACGTCTTAGTGTCACGCAGGCGAATGCTACACCGTTGGTTAATAGCTTCCAGGTGCTTGGTACGCAAAAGAGCTCTTCATAATTGTCCTAGGAAGTAGATAGGTAGATATAGCTACCAAAAGCGTCCGACTACCTATTGAACCTCTTAATCCTATTTAGAGCTATGTCTATCATCAAAGATAACACTTTAACGCTCACAAACTCTTAAACTTATCATAAAAATACTTCCCCAATATGAAGCAAGCCATAGTTGCTGTCCTGTTCGCAGCCCTTGCTACAGCTGCGCCGTTGGCTCCTCGTAAGCATTTCTTTGCTCAACTATATCTATGATAGCTTACACATCTCGCGAACCTATGTAGAACAACCAGGGTCCAGCGTCGACAGTCTGTGACACCTGAGTTCGGCTACGACGAGGTAGTCACCAGAGATGAACAGGTAACCCCTGAATTCGACGCTGACCTTTAGCACAAGTCCAAACGTATTGGGGAAATCGAATCCGGCATTAAGTTAAGTCACTAAGCTAAGGGGCTTCAACTGATGGATAAGTTCAATATGGACTTAACTTATACTTGGCGGGGTTGTCTTTGGAATAAGTTCACTGACGGTTTATCTATCTAACGATCTAGTTTAGTAAAGACAAGAGGTTATAAAACTAGCCCCTGACATTTTGGAAGAGACCTTATTCATCGCTCGTAGGTATCGTCGGACTTCCCCGCAATTTTCGCTTCACTGCCGAGATAATCTAGGAATATATAGTGAATGCACCCCAGACAAAATATGATATTAGCCGGGAGTGATCTTATAGGTTGGGAAAAAGAATACTGTTAGCTATATGGAGGCAAGATCCGATACTTCTCGTAGAGGATAGAGGTCAAATAAGCATGACTAAATATACACCAGATTAATATCACTATATCCCTCTACTTGTCCCAGTGGACTAGTATCAGGATGGCCCGTGGTCCGGAGTATATAGTTATATCCCATCTCAGCCGTGTTTGTCGGTTCTCCTTGCATTCTTTCTGTTTTATCTTTAAGTAGCAAAAATAGTAAAGATGCAGCTCCTCACAACTCTGTTGCTTGCCGCAACGGCGGTACAGGCCCACTGTAAGTCAGACCTCATCCTTTTACCTATCTATAACTCCCCCTAACTATTTCAGACACATTCCCGCGACTTGTCGTCAATGGCAAGTCCGAGGATGCAGACTGGTCTGCCACGCGCAAGACCAAGAATGTCGATAGCAAGACGGGTGTCTTGAGCGCAACGAGCCCGGATATCCGCTGCTACTCCTCGCAGAACGCGGCCAACATCATGACTGTGCCTGCTGGCTCAACCATCCACTACATTTCGACGCAGCAAGTGAACCACCCTGGTCCTACCCAGTATTACCTAGCCAAAGTCCCCGAGGGCAAGAGTGCCTCGAACTGGGATGGTTCTGGCAGCGTCTGGTTCAAGATTCACACGACGAAGCCGACTATGGACAAGAACAAGCAGCTCACCTGGCCTGCGCAGAGTAAGTTTCAATTCGCTAAGACTAAATATAATGATTACTAACTGATTATTAGACGAGTACGTGTTGACCAATGCAACCATACCCGCTGCTACACCCGACGGAGAATATCTGCTTCGCGTGGAGCAAATTGCGTTGCACCAGGCCATGCAGGCGAACGGCGCCCAGTTCTATCTCGCATGCACTCAGATCAAGATCACTGGAGGTGGAAACGGGACGCCCGGCCCTCTTGTTGCTCTGCCAGGAGCCTACAAGTCTAATGACCCGGGCATCCTAGTCAACTTGGGCACTATCCAGCCAGACTCCTATATCCCTCCGGGCCCTGCCGTATGGAGTGGTTAAGCATACGTAGCCGAGGAATGCCCTCGATAATAAACAATGGCCTCTGCTTTTCAGTTGAACTCAGGCTAGTAAAAGCTATTAAAAAGAACTTAATTCAGCGTGATTGGTGATCAATTGATGTAAGTGGGAAAAAGTCGCATAGTGGCGATCCCATTGTGACATAGAAATGCAACCAACCCAGCCTTAAAAATTCTAAATATACCATAGATGACAGCTAACAGTTAACCGATCCGTGTCAAATGACTTGCTTTGTTATTTCGGGCCCATGTATGGATATTACAAAGAAAGTCTTGTCAAGTATTGTGTAAGACACGCACTATGGTCAACGTGCTTGAGACCCTAAAGGATTTAGCTAGAGGCTGAAAGCATTCGGGTATCGGCTTTCTTTCCCTACTGACCGAGGAGTTATTAATATACCGATCTATACCACACCATAGGCCGTATATGGGATTCATTCATCGCCGTATTTCTTATTGTCGTGGGGTTTCTCATCTAGCAACGCCATCGAAGCGATGCGGTCAGGCGTCAAAGAGGTTGCGAGCCTCTAATACAGCACCAACCGGCGGAACCCCTTATGGGACTTGATTTTCAGCCGGCTATTCAAAACGACACTAGTTCTATATATGATCTATTCCAGCGGTACGGCAATTCCTTTCAGGCCAATACTCTCGTCAGTAAACCTACAATTTTCACAATTGCTCCGGAAAACGTCAAGCTCATCAACACCCGCGACCATGAATGGGGAATCCAACCGCACAGGCTTCCTGGAATGGAATACCTTTGCGGTCGCGGCTTTCTAACCATGGATGGAGACATCTCGCGCCATTCGTGGAGATTGCTTAAACCTTCTTTTGCTAAAAGTAACCTCGCTAATATGAGTGTACTATCGCGAGAAGTGGACAACTTTCTGGAGAAACTCCCGAAAGACGGTACAACGGTTGAACTACAACCATTACTCTACATCATGGTACGATTCTAAGTATTACCTCACTTACATGTTATTAATCATAATCAAGCTAGTTTCTGAATACGTCCTTGCACTTCCTTTTAGGAATTTCTCCCGACGAAGAACTGCATGAGGCTCCTTGTACCCCTGAAGAATTCGTCAAGTCTTTTCACGATGCATTGTTTTAGACCATGATCCGGATTTTGCTTGGGCGGGTCTTCAGATTCATACCACAAACTAGATACCTCCAGGCATGCGAAACTGCTCACAAGTACTTGGATTACTATGTTGATCAGGGAGTGAAAGGGGTGAATGAACAAGTGGATTCAGGTCCGATCACACAACAGAGCCTAATGTAAGGATTAGCTTCCCAAACCTATGATAGGGACTTCATTAGAAGCCAAATTATTCAAGGAATGATGGCATCGCAAGAGACAACTTTTGCTTTACTGGGTAACACTTTTTTCCTCCTGGTACGTCGTCCGAGGTATTGGAGGGACATACGAACAGAAGTTCTCAAGAAAGGTGATGACATACTCAATTTCGATGGTCTCCTAAGTTCAAGGACCTTACAGAAGAGTCTAGTAGAAGCATCCTACGTTCTTACTAGAGTGGCCAGACAGTTTGAAAAGTTAGAAAGTAGAGATGATGAGCCGTGGAAAGGCGAGATGAAGTCAACTTATAAAAGTGCAAATGGGTCTAAGGTCGCTTTTCATAAATCATAAGAGTGGCGATTTCCACGGCAGAGTAGAATCTTATGGGACAGTCGTTATTGAATGGCGTTAAATTGGATAAAGAACGATCCTGCCTACAAGCTTAGAGACTAGTATGAACGGTTTAGGACGAGAACTAGAGCTTGTATTGAGAGAGGCCTACCTGTTAGCAATACTTCAATTTTGCTTATTATAATTCCTCCTCGTCTTATAAAAAGACTCATCTGGGGCGTAACCTATACGATAGAGTTGCCTCTGTATTGTGAATCACAACTTAGCCATAATATAGGTGATCGTCTCTCCAAGAACTGAACGAGGGTCGACGGTTCCACCCATAGGGCTGATCTCGCTATTAGCCGCTTTTATTAAGATCAGATCCGGGAAGTGACCCGAGACTCAAGCCATTTATGCACATAATAGATCAATTACTCGTATTATATGCATAATACAATTCAATCGTTAAGTTACCATCTTGTAAAACCCTTTTTCTTAACAACGTAGTCTTATTTAATATTTTTTTAACTTGAGAAATGTAACTCAGCTTGAGCTATGCCTTAAAGACGCAGGTAAGTAATTAGCTGTCTGTAAGTGTTTAACGTGATGCTTCAATAGTAATCCTATTTCGATTAAGTACTAACGTACTGCATAAACGGGGCTCACCTTTCAATAATACGGTATTATCTCTGGTATTATCTCTGGTATTAACCTACAGGATTCTCATCCCTGCCCCTTAGTATCACGCACATGCGTGCTCCAATTTCGTTGTGCCGACGGAACACCATTTCCGGTGTCATTGAGCTGAATCCTTCAGCCCTCAAAATAAACGGCCACAGCCAATGCCAGGGCTATTTGCAGAAGAAAATGGTGTTACGGTAACATCGATCCTCATAACTTCGCAACCACAACCTGAATAAGTCTTGTGCTTGAATCATACCTAACTCACAACCGTCAGAGCTACGTTATATGAAGCAAACGCAGACCGAACTTATTGCGCATACGAAACCGAGCGGAAGGATTCGAATGGCACTAGAACCACACAATATATTATGCGCTGCGACACGTACATTGCCACCCCGACCGGTATGTTTTAAATATAGGAGTAGGCTGTTGGATGTGACCCCCTATTTTGATGTTGTTATCATTTGATACCCTAGATACTGTAGTTGTACTGCGTCTCTTTCCATGGCAACTTTGATAACGGAGAATAAAAAGTCAAACAAAGAGCAGGCAAGGCTTATGTGTGTAGGTATATTACGCCCAGGGGCGTGTAAACTAATATTGGCCGCTTACTCCCCAGCCCAATCAATCGATCTTGCATCGAGATGATCAATTACCTATTGAAATAGCCACCTTCTGACGCTGTGTGACAATAAGTATTAGATAATTCTCATTAGTTAGTCGTAATAATATACAATTGCGAAAGACACTTTTCAACTGCTACACTAATACACTCTTGTACTCAAGACTAAAGCCTTTGCATTTAGGTACCTATGCATTCAAAGTCTTTATCTTAAACCGGCTGCAATACCCCTGGCAATGCGATCTGAAATGGCCATTATAGTAATCATAGGATTCACTCCGCTTGCCGAAGGGAATACGCTCGCATCTGCGACGTACAGGTTTTCCGTCTCCCACACCTTACCATATTGATCGACTACACCCTTTTCTTTGGTTTTGCTCATGCGGCACGAGCCCATCTGATGGCCCGATACTAGCAGGGCGTCGGTGAAATCTGCCTGTTCGAGCACTCTGATCCAACTAGCAAAACTGGCATCATCCACTTTCCTTTCGATGGCTGGCGTGTCACTTTTGAAAGGCGGAACGCTTCGAATCGGAGGGATCAATTCCGTGGCTCCCTGGACGTAGCACATCTTGGCGACAGCAACCACTCCGGTTTGTATATTTCCTCGATCGAACTTTGACGGCGTATAAGCAACAATAGGACTTCCATCAACGTCCGGATATACCGAGCCTGTGTCGCGATCACGCGCTAGAGAGAGGAAGTTGTTCATATGTCGAAAGCCTAGAGCATCGACCTTGTACTGCAATCCACTGTGCCATGGAATTTGCAGCATGGACATGAATGGCTGCAAGATGCGACATCAGATATACCATACGAAAAATGAATAATATGTAAAAAAAGAAAATCCACTTACAAGCATATTCGCTATTTCGACACGGACGCCATGGCCTTTACCGTCGAGGTTCTCGAATTCGTACATAAGGCTCGTCAAGATTTCATCTCGATCGTGTTAGTACACTATCTTTGAAAGGAGTCAAACTTACCTTCCCATCCCCTGACCTCGTCTTTGAAGATGGATAGCGTAACGCTACAAGGGTGCACGTAGAGGTTCTTCCCGATGTGGCTGTTCTATGTAGTGTTAACGACTCATCCAACTGGTGTAAATGAAGACTAACCTTCAACCCACTCCTTAGTAAAATAAGGGGGGTGTTAAGTGAACCGCCTGACAAGACGACCTTCTTAGCTCTGATGTAGACCTGTTTCTTAGTCTTGGTCTTCGCAGTTTGCACGTTGCCATCGGTATCGCGAGGTGTCCAGGTTCCTACAACTCCAACCGCTTTCTTCGATCCATGATCATCACCCCAAAGTATCTTCGATACTTCGAACCCTTCAACGAATTCAGCACCAGCTTTCGCTGCTGCTGGTAACCAGCTAACGGCAGGTCCTTGCTTCGTACTCGTCCGGCAACCAAGAGCGCAAAAGCTACCGCAGCTGTGCCTAGAGGAACCGGAGTTCTGCGCAACGACCCTAGAATTCCAACCAAGAGCCCGAGACCCCTCAAGGATAACTTTGTTACCGTGATTTAGATGCACATGTGACTCGCTAACCCCCATCATCTTATAAGCTCGGTCCATCGAGGCCTCGTAATCAGCTTCCTTGAAGAAGTCCAATCCATGTTCTTCTGCCCATTCAGACCTAACTTCATCCGGAGTCGCAATACTTGCACTCCAATTGACTGTACCACCTCCCCCCCAACAACTTCCCGCGGAAATAAAGGTTGACCCATCGACCGTTGACATTGAGCCTCCGCCTTCGAACAAGCTGCTCATAGTGTCCAGGGCTAGAGGAAGCTCGCTTGGCTGAAAATAATACCCTTTGTCGACTACGATGACGCGGTGACCAGCTTCAGCAAGCACCTTGGCACAGACGCCCCCACCACATCCAGAACCAACGACAAGCACATCAGTTTCGACAGTCTCGCCTTCTGGAAGCGGATCATGGAACTGCAGGAACTTGTAATCTATCGTAGGCCCGGGCTTAGGCTTTCTGGCATCTTCTATGTATTGCTCATACCCGCTAATCCTCAGCAGGAGGGGGTCAGTCGTGCTCCAAGCTACTTTTCCCATGACCAAGAAGTTCTTAGCAATCATGGGCCAAAGAAATAGCCAGGACCGTTGCCATGATTGGATGATAGCCTCTCGTACGGGTGTTGACTGCTTGGTAAGGGGTGTTAAGGACCCGGTGCTGATTAAGCTACCGAGTCGTGTTCTATGCACCTTGTTAATACTACTTCGATAATATGTAATAAGAGGCAAAAGTAAAGTATGTGATGCCATACAAAATGACATTGAGAATGAAGCCAAGCTGCTTTACTGGAGTCGGAGGCAAGTTGGAAATGGTCCCCTTGAGAGCACCGACGAACTTGGGATTATCCACGGGCCGTGCCGATAGATATTCCCGGAACTCTTCGATGGTAGGCGGATTTGTCATTTTACGCCGAATTTGTTGGTAAAATTCATCGAATTCAACTTGAGTGATGGCGATGCTATTGCTGTTTGTCGTCTTCGATTCTCCTACTGCCACCGAGGGAACAACCGAGTCAACGAGTGCAAGCAATGCCTGCCATTGATCCTCCGTAAACACGCTGTCCGCCATTGTCTTTTTTTCGCTTAACCTTGATTCAGTAGAATTAGGTAGGTAACATATTTGAGATAATACAGGAGAAAGATCACGAAGCGAGAAGGTTGAGTAGATCCCAAGGAGGCAATCCTTCAGGTACAGTGCTACCATAGGTCAAAATAAGTATTCGTTACATTTACTCCCCATACCACCCCCCCATCCTTTACCCCCTGATACCCCAAATGTCGTGTAACTTGGTGGCTGTAAAAAAGTCCTACATCCACCAACTTTTTAACAGGTAATCATATGGTTTAGTGTGGGTGGTTGCAAAAAGCCCAGGCTTATGTGACCCTATAAGCCCTACAGGATGAGGCAGTAATCTCTTCTGTAAAAGATAGTTCTCCTAGACTTCCGAACCCATATAGATTATCTCTGAAGTAGGCATTCTATCAGTTCCATGTCCCGAATCTTCATTTTTCTTATTGTCGATTCCCTAGCATAGGGGCTTACGTTAGGTACCCTCTTTATTCGAAGATGTCGGCCGATCAGTTTGTCACCCTCTCGCCCGCCGAGCAGCAGGCAGTTCTCAATGGGCCCGCACTACAGCCCCCCTACGGAATGCAATCCGACTTCCTGAACCCACCGAATCGCACTGCTATGGCATTTGCCGCGACTACTCTCTGTCTTGTTATATCATCGCTTTCTGTTATTGTCCGACTCTACTCTAGGTTCTTGTGTACTAAAACAGCTGTCATTGAAGATTGTGAGTCTTGCTGCATCGACGGCTACTCATTTTCAGGTAGAATGCGTCGACTAATGTTGAATAGACCTAGTCATAGCAGCTTTTGTTAGTGCAACTCTCTAGAATCGCATCGTGAAGTGGATATGCTGATCTGAAGACAATCAGGGGACCTATGTTGGTTACATATATGTCACTTACTGGTTACTCGATGATATTGGATTCTTCGTCCATCAATGGGATATCCGGGTCAAGGATATGACCACGCACTTATATGTAGGCAAAGCTCAATGCATTTAGGCCTATTATTTTTATGATGGTCATGTCTTTTCTAACTAGACCAGATCGTTCACATAGGAACCAACCTATATTCAGCTACCATGATCGTCATGAAAGCATCTATTCCGAAAGAATGGTGTCGTATATTTTCTCCTCATCGATCACAGCCCGGCTTCTACTGGATATGCCATGTCATCATGGTTCTGAACATTCTTTTCTACGCTATCGCGATCCTAATAGAAAACTTCTCCTGCTTCCCACACGATCGAATATGGGACCAGCTGATTCCAGGAAGTCAATGCCTTAACGTAAACGCCATCCTTATTGCTGGAGCAAGCATTAACATTGTCCTTGACTTTATGATCCTGGTACTCCCACAAAAGGTAATCTGGGGCCTCCAAATGTCTAGAAGCAAGAAGATTGGTGTTTCGCTAGTTTTCACTATTGGTCTCTTGTAAGTGCGCGTCACACACCCGACACAGACAGAGACGGCTAACACCAAAGATAACAGTGCCTGCGCATCTGCGGTTTCTCGACTTGCCTACACCATCAAATACTATTTCACCGAAGATAAGGCTTATTGGCTAGGAGCATTATCTCTTTGGTGTATCGCCGAAATGACGTGCATGTTTTTCATCTTTGCCGGACCTGCCATCCCAGCAGCGTTCAAAGGATCGCGGTTATTATCTATGCTATCTACGACGTTCAGATCATGGTTAGGCACGTCCAAAACGGCCACGGATATTTCTGATCGCAAATGGCCGCTCCCGGGGCAACGTCAACCAAGTACGTTCAAACGATATCGGAAGATGGACGAAAACAATGTCCCTCTCACAACACTATCGTCGATTGACCAGATGGGGCCCGAGTTATCAGAGCCGAAAAGACCAGTACAGGGAGTGGAGTCAGGGATTGTGTTTACGACGGAATTTACTACGAGGGAAGAGATACTTGGGGATGAAAGACAGCAGGAGGACTTTAGGAATCATTTTCCTTGGGAACCTACTCCCCATGCACGATAGTAGTAGGCTTCTCTTCCTGCTAGCGACAACAGACACGGCTCGCATAGGAGCAGTGAAATGCTGATTTTGTACTTAATGGGATACCTACCGGATGCTTCATAATGTGTTAGATATGATATTGAATTAATACCTATGAGTTGACTTGATATCTACTGACTTGTCACCTGTAACCTTTTAATCTAATAATCAGTAGTAGGCATTTTAGGTAACCATGTATGCTAGCACTGTTTCCAGGTTCTTACTTGTCTTAAGGCCAAGAAAAAGGTGCTGGGGATAGAGAAGGTACCAGTGTATAATACATTATACGCTGTTGGTTGGAGAGCTAACCGCCTTATCTCCGCTTATATGGCCGTACCGTGACGGTTAAGGTGAACCGCTTATCTATTATACCCATTGGTGGAAACGTCGTTATTGGGGTATTGGAGTCCTTGGCTGACACACTGGTATGCACCCGATTTCACGATCAGAAGTTGAAGTTCACCGCCAGATCTGTACCGCGGAGTGTCTAAGTCAAGGTGAAAAGGCGGCGTTCTTAGACACGGCATCTATCATGATTGTTACGGGAGTAAATTGAGGGTGGTTACATGGCCGAATTGACAAGGATTCTGATTCCTGCTGCACTGGGCGTTGGTCAGTTGGACGATCCTTTCAAGTAAAGATACCTCCGTATCTTCAATGTTACCCCCGCCAATGCAATATCTGATCCTCCAACACCTCACTGACGGTACGGTGCTGCCATAGCAATGCCTCGATTAGAGCCAAGCGAGAATGGGATTTGGACAAGCAACGGGTTTTCGAAGACAAATTCCACTGTTGCTTCAAATGCCTCTGCTCTGATCTGATGCAGTGCAACAGATTCTGGGGCGGGCATAGCCGCCTTTTCCCCGTCACCTGCAGAGCTTCGCAGTCCTAGAACATGATCAGATATGAATTAAGCACGTTGGGTTCTGGAGGTATATATGTATTTTAAGTAGTTTATATCTGACCGTGCAACGTGATAATTGTTAGGCATGAGTGTATTGGCTTTCAACTTCCAAAGTTATCACTGGTTCTTGAGTATAATCAAGCTTGAAATCGAAGCCGTTGGCCCGTGTTGATAGAATTCTCCAAATACAGCACGTCTACGATATAATGGACCTCAATGGACACACTAGAACCTACCACCAGGATGATGGTCGGTTAGGGGGTAGTCTTCAAGAAGACGATCCGGTCTGCGTCGTTGGAATGGGTACGGATTTTTCCTATAACACTCTCTGATATGGAATAATATACTAAGTCAGAAATACAGCGTGTCGTCTTCCGGGTGACGTTCGATCGCCTACGGAACTATGGCAATTCCTCATGGACAAGAAATCTGGACAGGGACCCGTGCCTCCAGAACGCTACAACATCAAAGGATTCTACTCTTCGAAAGGAGATAAATCCGGACTTACGAATGTGGACGGTGGGTACTTCATACGAGAAGACATTCGACAGTTCGACAATGAATTCTTCGGTATAAACAACTACGAAGCTACATATGGTCAGTAAATAAACTCGTCCCTAGTACTCCTAGTAACTAACGACATACAGTACGTTTAATCATTCGAACCCCTGTCGAGCAAGGGCTCTTGATAGACTTACTCTTAATCTCTTCTCGATAACCTTACTAATAAAACCAGATGGATCCGCAGCAACGCAAACTTCTAGAGGTAGTCTACGAGTGTTTTGAGAACTCCGGAGCATCTCTTAACGATATGTCCGACTCCAACACGGGAGTATACGTAGGGAATTTCACTCAGGATAACCTACTCATGCAAATGAGAGATCCCGACGATCTGCGGCGCTACCAAGCTACTGGATCTGGGTTGACCATGTTGGCTAATCGAATCAGTCATACGTTCAACTTACATGGCCCAAGGTAGGTGTCTCCTCCTAAAAAGGTCCTAAAAAGGAATTTGTATTTTGGTGTGAAAACCGCTTACGAAGAGACTCAGTTTAACTCTTGACACTGCATGCTCGTCTTCAATCTACTGCCTGCACCTCGCGGTGGCTGCCCTGAAAGCAGGGGAATGCGACGGGGCAATCGTGGCAGCTTCCAACCTAATCATGACTCCAGGACCACACATCGCAGCCATGAAGGCCGGCATGCTCTCTCCAACGTCAACATGCCACACCTTTGACATCTCAGCTGATGGTTATGCGCGAGCTGAAGGTGTTAACGCCGTGTATGTAAAGCGTCTGTCTTCAGCTATCAAAAATAACGATACCGTTTACGGTATTATTCGTGGAACAGCGGTCAACTCGTAAGTTTTGAGCTCTACTCAGTCGGTTTCATTATGCTAAGACCGCTATTAGGAACGGACGAACCCCTGGGATGATATATCCCAGCGCGGACTTCCAGGAAGTTGTAGTTCGCAAGGCTTACAAGGATGCAAATCTCAACTTTTCCGATACAGACTATATTGAATGTCATGGAACTGGGACTGAGTTAGGAGATCATGTCGAGTTGAATGCCTTGGGGAATTGCTTCTCTAAAGATAGCAGGAAACCCCTCATGATTGGAGGCGTGAGTGAACCCCTTTTCCTGTCTCCGTGACCTAAAATATGCTAGTAAAAAATGAGACACGGACGTTACGACTTTCACCTACTAAACTCCCATAAAATACCCAGACAAAACCGGCTTTCGGGCATAGCGAAGCAGCAAGCAGCCTTACGTCGCTAATCAAGGTTGTCCTGGCCTTTCAACATGGCATGATTCCGCCCACTCGCGGGGTCGAGACACCCAATCCAAAACGTAAGTTAACTCCCTTCTACTTACTGAGATAGGATCTTTGACTGACCTCGTGGTCCTAAGTTGAAATGGATCGCCATAATATGGAGGTCGTAACCGAGCCCCAGCCGTGGCCGAGGAAAGTTCAACGAGCTAGCCTCAGCTCCTTTGGCTACGGGGGTGCAAATGCGCATGTGATACTGGAGTCGGTTTCTAGCTACACGGGTAATTCACCCCTAACCACGAATGGGCTACATGAAAAGTGTCAGCCTCTATTGCTACTGATATCAGCATCGTCGCAAAAGTCTTTGGAAACTCGTGCTGGCCAGATATATCAACTTGCCCAGTCGTGCGATACTCCGGGTATCAGAAGCCTGGGTTATACTTTAGCCGAGCGCTGGACGCATTTAAGATATCGGACGTCGCTGCTTGTAACACCTAATCAAGATGGAAAATCCGAAAACTGGGCAATTCAGCCAGCTGAAGACTCTCATTATAGCGAAGTAGATCCGCTAAAATTCGCATTTATCTTCACAGGTCAAGGAGCGCAATACCATGGCATGGGAAAAGAACTTCTTGATAGTAGTCCAGTTTTTCTCAACACTATCAGAGAACTAGATCAAGTTCTCCAAAATCTTCCCCCACCGTATGCGCCTGGCTGGACCCTGAAAAGCATGCTGCGGGATAATACTGATGAGAGCCTAATCAATGAAGCTGTGAGGAGTCAACCGATCTGTACCGCTGTGCAGATTGGCCTCGTAAATATTCTGCGCGCCTGGGGTGTCAAACCTTCTGCCACTATAGGCCACTCATCCGGCGAAATCGGGGCAGCATATGCGGCAGGCCTCATAAGGTTAGTTCTCCTACCCTATAATCCATCACCTACGCCGAGGTCGACATGTCAGTCTACTAATCAAGACGAATAGCGCATCTCAAGCTCTTCTTGTTGCATACTTTAGAGGGTATGCTGTAGCAGAGAACCCCACCTCGGGCGCTATGCTTGCCTGTGGACTTGGTGCTGAAGAAGCCGAAGTGATCATACAACAATGTGGTCTCACAGGAGAAGTCTGCGTTGCCTGTTTCAATGCACCTGAGAGTGTCACGTTGAGTGGACCGAAGAACTGTATTGAGCAAATACAATTGGAACTCCAGAATCGCAAAACATTCTGTCGACTCTTAGAGACAGGTGGTCAGCCCTATCATTCCCAGCGGATGAAAAACGCTGGTGCGTCATACGAGAAGCTGCTTGAGCCATACCTTGAAGATAAGCCCCGGGATAATCCTTTCAGTGCAAATATGTATTCCACCGTCTACCACAAACAGGATAGTCCCAAACTTGTCGATACCTCGACACCAATGGCCGAGTACTGGAGAGACAATCTGGAGAAGCCGGTCCGGTTCCACTCTGCTTTGCAGCATCTCATCCGGGGCCAGAGGTTCCACCTTATCGAAATAGGGTCACACTCAGCACTGAAAGGCCCCATAAATCAAATTCGGAGAGCTGCGCTGTTGGATGAGCGGGCTATTCCGTATAGTCCATCACTTATTAGGGGGCAAGACGCTCATCTGAGTATGATGAGACTTGCCGGCAGGTTGTTTACTCACGGCTATGAATTAGACTGGAAAGCCATTAACTCCAATCCCAACAGAAGTCGTATTTTGTTTCAGGGTTTGCCTCCATATCCCTGGGATTATTCGGCCGGCCTACAATGGTTTGAGCCTCGTACGAGTAATGAGCTACGCAACCGCCCTTTCATTCGACACGAGCTTCTTGGCTCACAGCAACTTGCCGGGAACGGCATCGATTGGAGCTGGAGAAATGTCCTGCGCCCGAACGAGATGCCGTGGATTCGCGACCATAGGATTGAAGACCAAGTGGTCTTCCCAGCTACAGGTTATTTTGCTTTAGCCATGGAAGCAGTAACCAGGGCTAGAGCGGCAAGTGGAAGTCCCTTGCTTGAGCGTCCAACGTTTGATCTATATAATGTCAGCATCAATTCTGCTATGGTGGTACCTGAGGAGAGTGACTTGGAGCAAGTGCCTGTAGAGATACACACTACCCTTAATACACGGAGGATATCCTCGAAGACCTCCTCGGCGAACATATACGATTTCACAGTATCTTCCTGGACTGCTGGCCAGGCTACCGTCCACTGCGTGGGAAGTATTAGAGTATCCGACGCACTGCCTGAAGCTGCAGTAGGAGTCAACGGAGTCTCAGGCCGAAGCGGGTATAGAGATTGGAATATGGACCGATGGTACGAGAAATACGCAGAAGAAGGGATGTTATTTGGGCCGTATTTTCGAAACCTGATCGGCGTGCGAGCTGACAGCAATCAAGCACGTCCCGATGTTTTATGCACTGCCAAAATCTGTTCGCCGATGCTTAGGGACTCGGCCAACCGTTATCCTGTGCATCCTGTAACAATTGATGCCTGCCTACAAGCTGCTCTTATTAGTGCTACATCTGGAAATCCTGAATATTTCCGAGCCTATGTACCAGTGTTCATCTCGGAGTGTCGTATCAGGACATTGGCACTCCCGGATGACGATAAAGAACAGAAAGGGGTTATTCATGCAACGTCCCAACGAACTGGGTTCTCCAGCCTAAGAGCAGATTCTACCCTACAAGATGGCCAAGGGATTCCCCTGGTTCAGATGAAAGGTGTCCGATTGACCCTGTACACTGGGAAAGTGACTAAAGACGAGAGCTATAGTAGTCCCCATCTACAACGGCACCCGGTGATGAGCGTAAACTGGAAGCCAGACATCATGCGGCTTACGCCGGACACAGTGCCTCAACTACAGGATTATATTACGCGTTTTATTCGAGATCGGCCCTCATTATCGGAAGATGACGAGTGTAAGGGTATCATCAGCGCAATACTGGACTTGGCCGGCCATAAAAACCCTCGAATGCGAGTTTTGGAGATCGGAGAATCAAATGATAGTACGAAGAACGAGTGGCTAGAGTTATTAGCTAACGGAACCGCGTTCCCCCGATATAGGTCATGGCTGTCAACTAAGCCAAGTGATGAAGGTAAAATTTTGGTAGATACCAATAAAACCGGGTTCGATATTATGATTCATAGTGTAAGTAACAGGACATGGCGTTTAACTGATCGGGGCCGCTCATAATTCTTCAGGACAATGCATCTCAAGGGCTCTGGAAACACTCGCCAAACCACCTTGTGTCGCTCGTCAATGACCATGGGATCATAATTGTCCGTAAATCGGATACTGTCCTAGCGGAATTAATAGCAGCAAGTTTTCAGGTAATAGATATCGAAGATCGCGTTACCGTAGCATTGCGTAGAAAAGAGCAAAAGGCTCTAGACGGACGGAGCGTTCTCATCGTCGTACGTATATGTGAGAAGCAAACTAACCTTCTATTCAACTAACACATGTATTAATATAATAGACTCGGGAGGCATCTCCGTCGCTACAAGGCTTCATTGCCGATCTGACGGAACACTTGGAGCAGACGCACGGGACTCGTGAGATTCGCACCATCTCTCTAGCTCAACTCCCAACGACAGAGATCTCCGGTGACACAGTGTGTATCTCGCTGATAGAAATAGAACGGCCATTCCTGGCCGAATTAAGCCAGGGGGATCTAGAGCTTCTCCACAGCCTGATGAGCGCCGTGAAAGACCTCGTCTGGTTAGTCGGAGCGAACCTGACGGGTGTTCCTAACCCCGATCTTGCATTGGTACAAGGGCTATCTCATTCGATCATGGTAGAGCAGCCATCTTTTCGGTTTACGGTGATCGACGTTAGCTCCGTTGAGGTCCTATTGTCTGACTCGCAGAGTTCTTGCCGAAGTGTTGTCCGCGTGTTAGAACGCCACGAGAAAATCGACGACAGAGAATTCGTTCTTTCGAATGGCCTGCTTTACGTTAGCCGCATAGAACCTAATACCGCTATTAATTCAGTGTTTCAAAGTCGGACTCAGAAGACACGCACATCCATGAAACAATTGACACTTTCCCAAGCAACCCCAGCCAAGCTGTGTATAGACAAAATTGGCATCATGGATTCCTTATATTTTCAACAGAGTTGTGATCCGCACACGACCCCGCCCAAAGGCTTCATCGATGTCGAAGTCAAAGCGGTCAGTCTAAACGCAAAGGATGTCTATGCAATGAATGGGCGTGTCGAAACCAGGACCGGTACGTCAGCTATCGAGTTTGGCGGTCTAGTCACAGCAGTAGGCCCGGACGAGTGCAACTTCAAAGTAGGAGACCGAGTGATTGTGTTCAAACCTAATCATTTCTCGACGATTGAAAGGGTCCCCTCTTGGACCTGTTGTAAGCTGCTGGCGTGCGAGGATTTGGCGGTGATGACAACACTACCAACTGTATACTGCGCCGCCCTGTACGCTATTCGTGACTGTGCGCGGGTACGCTCCGGAGAATCGGTCCTTATTCATTCAGGGGCCGGCGCTTTTGGTATCGCTGCAATAAGTCTAGCACAGCGAGCTGGTGCGGTTATATATACTACTGTTGGCTCGGAGAAGAAACGAGAGTTTTTAGTCAACAATCTCGGCCTGTCTGCTGACCATATTTTTAGTTCCCGGGACGAGTCATTCGAGGCTAGATTGAACGCTGCGACTGGAGGCAGAGGAGTCGATGTTGTTATCAATTCTCTGGTTGGAGATTTGATGCATGCTAGCTGGCGATGCCTGGCTCATTTTGGCCGCTTCGTAGAAGTGGGCAAGCGTGAACTAATTGACGACGGCAGGTTGGAGATGGACATCTTTTCCCGCAACACGACCTTTACCGCTTTCGATCTCAGTGAGATGTTCTTCCTGGAGGGAGAACACTATCAAGATATACTGGCCGGGTAAGTCAGCATGTCTCTCCTTTTCGGTGATATCCTACTAATTGCCATGGTTCCGTGTGCAGTTTGGTCAAGGACATCCTTGAGCTATATCGCTCAAAGCAGATTCAGCCTGTACCCATCACAACTTTCGACGTATCGAACGTTGCCCAGGCATATCGCTATTTCTCGTCTAGAGATAGAATAGGGAAGATCGTCATTTCTCTTGATAATCCAAACAGCCTTTTAACTGTGAGTTCGGCCTCTTGTCGGCCCATTATTGGTGTCAATAATGCTGACTACATGCCTCCCAGGTTGCACCTCCAAAATACATCACAATACTTGATTCCACGAAGGTGTATCTTCTTATCGGCGCTCTTGGGGGCTTAGGGAGAAGTTTAGTCCGCTGGATGATGTCACGGGGTGCGCGGAAATTTGTCTTCCTCCAGAGATCAGGCTGTGATAAGTCGAGCGCCCGGGAGTTTGTAGACTGGCTGAGGCAAGAAGGAGCATACGCTGTGGTGGTTAAGGGCGATGTCACAAAGTTGGACGACGTGGTGGCAGGCATAGCGGCCTGCAAAGACCTTGGGGGGCCGATCGGCGGTGTATTGCAAGCTGCAATGGGTCTTCATGAAGATATTTTCAGTGCGATGACGAGTGAGGCTTGGCATGAGAGCGTAAGGCCTAAATGGGCGGGTACGTGGAATCTTCATACCGCACTTGAAGGACACGACGAAGCTCTCGACTTTTTCCTCATGACTTCTTCCATGAATGGGACTACCGGATTGCCGACGGAAAGCAATTATTCGGCAGCAAATGCTTTTCTTGACAGTTTTGCACACTGGCGGAGGAGCCAAGGCAAACCAGCCGTATCACTCGCGCTAGGAATGGTGTCTGACGTTGGCTATCTTCACGAGAATCCCAAAATTGAAGAATTGCTACTGCGGAGAGGGACCCAGCCTCTAAGCGAGAACGACGTTCTTCTGCTTGCCGATATCGCGATCGGGGGGGTCAGCAGTCACTGCGGGCTAGGACAGCGACAAGCAGATGTTGCACCAGCTCATATACTCACTGGCTTGGAGACAGCGAATCTTCGAAAAATAATGAATCAAGGATTCGAAGTATCTAATTCAACCCTAGATGATCCTCGATTGTCTATCCTAGCAGCTTCACTGGAGTTTGCTCACAATCCTACGGGCTCGAACGAAAATCGAAATTCGGAAGGCGACCAGCAGATCATGAGTACTCCATGGATGAGGGGTCTACCTCGGGAGGTTATTGATATTCTTAAACCGGAACTTACTGGGGCCTCGTCTTTGAAGGGATTAATATTGCGAGTCTTAACCAAGAGATTCTCAGACTTGCTACTTACCCCGAGAGACCAGATTGACCCCGACAGGTCGTTTGCGCAATTTGGGTTAGACAGCATGATCGCGTCGGAGTTTAGATCCTGGCTTTGGAATTCGTTCAAAGTAGACGTACCGTTTTTGGACCTTTTGGGTTCTCGCAAGTCTTTGGATACCGTAGCAGCACTTGTGGAAGCAGATTTACTATCACGGACTGTAGGGTGTGAAGTAAAGTCCTAGGTTTAGAAATGTAATTACAAACGGGAAAACGGCTTTCAGCAGTCAGCTGACTTGCTGACACATATAATCCCTGTCTGTGGAACCCACATGCAGGGCAGACGGATCAGACAATCTTATCTGATTGATAATTTGGCTTGGCATTATCCCGGGCCAATTAAAGGTTCACTACATCATGTACTGTGTATAATCAACAATGCCTACCAACAGCCCGTATCCCAGGCTTATCTTACTGCCTTTGGTCCATCTCTTCAGGGATTTATAGTCGTGATACTGTTAATGTTAGGTACCTGGCTTAAGAACCTATTATAAGATGACTCAACGAGCGACCGCCGTATCCAGGCCTGTCCGTCTGCCTGCCTGCCTGCCTTCGGTGTCGGCTTCGGCTTCGGCTAGCCGATCTACTTCTTCTTAAATATACCTCCTGTCTGCCCCAAACCGCCTCTTCAATTCTTCCTTATCATGTCTTCTTTAGCAATTGCTCCTATTCTAAGTTTCTTACCAAACTACTGTCATAAGTCCGGTCATGGCGACGCCAAAGAACCAAGATGATATTTCAGCGGCGCCCGATCCCGTTACAGTAGAATTAGCCAATATTCCAACACCGACTACTACGACCGTCAAGAAAGACTCTGATCCCTTCCTTGTCGCCTTTGACCAACCCTACGATGCCGAGAACCCGATAGACTGGCCAACAGGCCGTAAATGGATGGTGACCGACGTCTTGTCCGCTACAGGCTTTAACCGTATCATGGTCTCGACAATTATGGCCCCGGCATTATCAACTATCGCTAACGAGCTCAACATGAGCTCAGCCGAGTCGGCCATGTCCCTTTCTATATACCTCTTAGCCACCGTCTTTGGTCCGCCCCTTATTGGACCGTTGTCGGAAATATACGGTAGAACAGTTGTTCTACATAGTTCCAACGTCTGGTTCCTCGTTTGGAATATTGTTTGTGGGTTTGCCCCTACGAAGGGCACGCTTATTGCAGCTCGCTTCCTAGCAGGTTTTGGTGCCAGCGCCATATATTCTCTTGCTGGAGGTGTTCTTGGGGATGTGTGGAGACCAGAACAGCGAGGCAGCTCGCTAGGAGTCTACTTAATTATTCCCTTGCTTGGTGCAGCAGTTGGTAAGTTCTCCGCACAAGATCTGATACTGTTTGAATAGGATCAATCCCCTCTATAATTGCGTGATTACACTAGACCGACCAACGTATCTAATCGGTATCTCAGGTCCTATAATTGGTGGTTTTATGGCTGCGCGAACAACTTGGCGGTGGATGTTTTGGGCTACCTCTGCATTCCAAGCCGTCATGATATTGGTGTCTTATTTTAGTTTCCACGAGTCGTACGGACCACTAATACTCCAACGGCGTGCCCAGCGCCTTTGTAAGGAAACTGGGGAAAGCCGATATCATACCCGGGGCGAAACAATTGATGGGAATAGGTCGGCCGTCACCATTCTAATGCGAGCTCTATCGCGACCGGTTCGTCTCTTGCTCTTCCATCCCATCATCCAAGTTTCAGCCGTTCTATCAGGATTTAACTACGGAATCTTGTATGTCGTCCTCTCTACATTTTCTGCTCTTTTTACGTCCCAATACGGCCAGTCAGTCGAAATTAGTGGACTACACTACATTGCTTGCTCTCTTGGTGAGTTGGCTGCCTCACAGGTCGGTGCGCCTTGGATGGACTACTTGTACAAGCGGCTACCGGCACATAAACAGAATCCAGAGTCTCGTATGCCGCTAATGTTCCCCTCAATAATTATCACATGGGTTGGTGCCTTAATGTATGGGTGGACGGCTGCGTATCGGCTACATTGGATCGTAGTTGATATTGGAGTATTCATCATGTTGTTCGGTATGCAACTAGGCGGCTTACCTAGTAAGTAGTATTCGAATATTTTGCTGATCGCTTTGATTTATAGCGAAATCCACTAACTTTACATTCTTCAGTAACGGCCTATGTTATCGACACGTATGGAGAACACACAAGTAGCGCCATGGCGGCACAGCAATTTCTTAAGAGCTTGATGGCTTTCCTATTCCCATTATTCGCCCCAAGCATGTACGTAGCACTTGGATACGGATGGGGTAATAGTGTACTGGCCTTGGGGGGCTTAGTAGTTTCAGTCCCTCTCCTGATATTTTTATGGAAGTATGGAGCAAGGTTGAGGGCCAAAGCAATTTCTACTAAGTAAGAAATATGGACAAGGGAAATTTACAGACTTTTGCCCTCTCACCCTATAATATTTCCTCGGAATTCTGTCCATGTTGGAGCCTACCTTAGTAGGGTGGCGATGGTCTAGGAAGAATTACTTAGGAATTCTCGGGATAAGATGCTTGCCTACACTCTCCTCACCACTAGGTCAGCTTATAACAAGTGACTTAAGGGTCAATACCGTACTTAGGTAGGCAAATAGGTTGATAACTGTTTCGAGAATAATATTAATTGAAATACCTTACTTTATCATACTTGAACGTTACGCTATGATACTAAGACTTAACAATACTTAAGTACTTAACTTACAGAGCTCATAGTACCCCAAAAATTTATTCATTTCAACACTTAGTTAAAGAGCATTATCATGATATCTCAGATAACAGGCTTTGCGTTAGCATAAGTAAGTGATAATCGGTAAGGGCAGTATAGAGCTACAATCTATCGAATTTTCTTTACGAAGACTTCACTATCATATATAAAGGAAATAGTAGCAGGTACGCCAATCGTAACTTATACTGCGGTCTACAAATTCCCCTAGTCGTCCTTTGGAACGTTAAAACAATTGCATGTCACGCTTATGACATAGCATACATGGTAAATGCTGCCTAATATCATCACGAATTACTATCTAAAGACTTTGTTTGAACTGCTACCAGACAATTCCATATTAACTCAAAGTCTTACTTCCAGTTAAGGGCCTAGGCGCTGTTCCCAATAATTATGTGCACCGCACTCATTGTAACGCAAGATGATTGAAAGATAGAATGATACGGCAATTGTTCTTAGAAATAATTAAATCATGAATATGGAGATCTATGAATTATTTAGGAACTATTTCACCAATAGCTGGACTAGATATAAGAGAACACGATACCTACGTGTTGTAACTACCAAAGTTATCAAAGCTGATATAGGGGTTCACTATGCTGTCATATTACTGCAGGTCTATCCATTTCAGGGGTAAACAGCAGTGTATAATCACTATACTAAGAACCATATCGGTTCTTTATTTGATGTATACGGCCCTAGATCCCTTTTTATTGTCTTCACCATATCCTCTTTAACGATTAGAGTCAAATAGAAAGAGATGTTAGGTCACAACAATCGATGACGGAGGGGTGAAAAGATGTGACTCTGGATATGGAAGAAGCGAATAGAAACCTCTCTACAAACACAAGACAAACGAGTATAGATTGCTGGGCAGAATGTTTTCCTATCCATGCCACCCCCTAAGCGTCAACAATCTTGGCATCTCAACATCGCCGTGGGCACAATCCTGAGTCATACCTTCCACAACCTGATCGCCATGGCGATTTAAGTTAATACCTGGGGATCTTTTCACTTTGCTCCTTCCCTAAAATCCACTTGCCACTTCTACAATCAATATTTAACCACACAAGCCATCACTTTCCCTAACTCTTTAAAATTCCATCCTTTCCTACCAAGCATAATAATCCTACCTACCTCCTACCTACCTCCTACCTACCTCCTACCTACCTAACCCTAACTTCCCTACCTCCCAACCCATGACAACTTCACTCATAACTCCTCATAATTACCTATCCTAAATCATCAAAATCTTCATTAATAACCCTCAGCATGTCTTTCAGTCACGTTGGCATTTAACTAAAAAGTGCCCCGCATGCTGGTCTTCAACCCTGACCGAGACAATAAATATTCCCCAATTTCTATCCTAAAAACACTCATAACCCTTAATCCACGGCGCAACAGATTTACTGCAACTCGAATGCCATCCCTATCAGCAAAACGGTTAAATCCTTCGAAAAAGATGTGGAAGAAGTCCACGATGACCTTCGCGGCTTACCTATTTCATACCTTGAACAGGAAGACGCCGTGATCCCTACTCCGGGAGCGCTCCTTCACGACTTATACTAATACGCGGCGGAATGTCCTCCTACTAAGGCCGATAAGGGATTTACCTACGTTAACCTGCCGTTGGTCACTGATAATATCTATCGGAGACAAGTAGTAAGTTAATTCACTTACCATTTTGTCTTATCATCTATGAAGAGGCAAGGCTAATAGCTATCACAGATGTCCTTCGCAACCGACTATCTTAACTAAGTCCTTATACTACAACGTCTAACCAATACTATTATATTATCACATCGACCTTCAATACAATATACTAGGCTGTTTTAAATGCGCCCCCTCAACCCGGACCACCCATGGGGGGAATTCTGCACATCAATTATAGTATCTTCAGGTTCGTACCTCATCCTTTAATACAGGTCTTTAGGTAGCTAATCTTCTCATCCAGTGGCCAACCTAATTACAACCCTAAACTACATAAACCATATTAATTAAACATCTTCCGCGTCGTCTTCTCCGCCTTGAACGGGAAACCATACCTCAAGAAACCCAAGACAAGACGTACGCAGGAATTTGGGATTACAGTTACCCCTATTATGAAACAACTTCAGACGGTTGCCTACTGCATTGAACACGCAGTTACAGAGACGACAAAAAGGTGACGAAGAAAGAGACGAGTAAACCAGGACCTTGAGTCCTATGCTCCGTCGGGCGGCGCGGCGGTTCAAATACCTAAACTCATGCGTCATAAATACACATCGTGTCGCGAGGTGGAGCAAGAAGCAAGGAAACAACTTCGTTGTCTCGCGGGGAACTTGAAGCTCCTGCTACGGGAGCCTACATCTATACATACTGACAGTGTCCTTTGTTCTAGATGTCTCATCTAGAATCCTAACACATTGGACGACTGAGTGGGAAAGGATATACAGATATTCAGGTAGATAATCATAGCATGCCCACTGGATGTAAACGAATTCATCAGGAGCCTAAAATCATCGCTTAGATTACAGTTTGTTAGGATCACAAACATCACCTACTTAACAAGTATAATTATAAGAAGACAAATTATTTCACAACTACCGTTCCTCAATAATGATGAGGAGCCCCGCCTAAGCCGCAATACTTTTCAATAATTGCTTGAAGATACAGGGGAAAATATTGTTTTGCCGATGTAGACATAGATCCAGGATAAGTATCCTTCGATTAAGTTGTGTTTCGTTGATGCTTCCTAGAGTTAGTTGTAGCGTACCATGTGTTCTATTTCTACACAATATCTGCCCCATTCCACCGTACGCGGTCTCATAGCTGGATAACAGTAGTTACACTAACATCAGAACTTCCAACGCTCTAGATATATTTTTACCCAAGTGATAATCACCCTCCACGGAAATTCCAGAACTACGTAGGATAATACTTCCACGTAGGTAAACCGACACATAAGAAATAAGAAAAAAAACATGGACTAAAAAAAGCGCTCTAACCCTCAGTCAACAGGATCGCACAAGTAATTGTTGCAACCTCCGGGAATCGAACCCGGGTCTCAAGCTAACTACCGAATAATGGAAGGCTTGAATGATAGCCATTACACTAAGATTGCTTCAAGATTGCATGTTTGCTCTGGCCCTCATTGCGGTATATTATCGTGTAAACACAGACAGCCAATCATAGTTGAGGATTCCTTCGCGCTTAGAAGAAGGGGAAAAAAAAGTGGTTGAGACTAGCGCAACTCGGGAGCAGGTGGGTTTGACGATGGGGCTAGGGTAAGTGGGTGGAGATGAGCTTGCTGGGTTAGGTTTTATGATCTAGCAGAACTGAGAGTTCGGTGTGTGTCGTGGGTTTTGAAGTGTTTACATAGTACTCTTAGAAGAGGAGTCTATAATAATTAATCTAGGTATCTAATAGGTAAAAACTAGAGTCGTTTAATCTACCCCATCACCCCCAGTCTGTGAATCACTACCCTCGTCGCTGACATCAAGCTTCTCGAATTTCCTGCGAGCCTCTTGGTAGTCTTCGTCCTTGCTCACATCCTCAGCTTCCACTTCCACGTTCACCGCCTCCTTGTCCTGCTTGGCGGCTTCCAGCGCAGCCGGCTTTAGAGACCCATCCTCGTTGACGTCTTCCTTACGGTAGAGCGTAAACACAACGACCAGGTAGGTGTCGTTAGTCGACCGGTTTCGTAGCGTGTATCTAAGGGTGTGTGAGCGTTTCGGCTTGGACCTAGATACCGTAAAACGACGCAATGAGAAAGGACGATTCTAACAAAGCAAAGTGGGATATGTCAGTAAGTTGGGGGTTTTCTTACCGTAAGCTCTGGCCGTCCCAATACTTCATGATTGGTAGCGTGAAGCCCGGTAAGCGCAGGCTGAACTCGCTAAAGTCCAAATACGGGTTGAAAAAGTCCAGGCAGTACGTTTTATCGTACTGGAATAGCCATTTGCTCTTATTTGCTGGCTTCAAAGCCCACTTCATGCGGTCTTTCGCTATTGCTGGAGCGCCGATGGCCTCTCGCTCTTTCAGCCCATCTTCGTCGCCACCTTCCTCAAACCATAATCCGCCCTTTTCGGGATTGACTTCTCCTGTACCAATATGAACGGAGTTAAACGATGAGAGGGCTGGTCCGTAGAGATATGGCTGATCAGCGTACGCATCGCCCTCAAGGCCGGGATCGATCCACCATTTTACGATGTTCATAGCATAGCTAAAGCCGGGTGGGAGGCGGTCACGGATTGGATATTCAAAGTCATTGCCGAACTGGAGATCTTCCCCAGATATACCATTTGTCGATTCTTCGCTGGTATCTTCCCCGCTAGTTTCCGGAGACGATGACCTGGACGGGTCGGTAGAAGTAGTTTTTGAGTTGGGAGCACTTGTTGGCCTCTTGGGGGTAAAGCGAATCGCTATGCTGTACTGATCCTTGCTGGAAGCATGTGGTTCGTGAGAGAAATAAGGGGACGTAGTAGGCGAATTCCTTGGCAGACCCCGATAATTTTGCACGCGAACGTTGAGGTCGATGTCGATTAGCTCGCTACTAATTTTAACTGGCTCGTGCGTGTTAACTGGCACTACGACATGTTGATCCAAGTCGTAATCTGACCCAGCAGTTACTCGAATAACGTATTTATCTGCCATGCCGCGAAACGGCTGTGTTCTGGTCTAATATAGTCTAGAGACCACCACAGCTCAGTCTCATACAGTTGCCCCGCGGCTAGTATTCACGTAATGGGGTTTAGTAAGCCTAGAAATACAAGATAATTCTAGTATATATAGAGAGAAAACACCCAATCCTAAACTTCGACCGGCGATCGTACGGCTCCGACTTCTTCTTTACGGCATATGGCGAATACCAAAGAGGATTAAATCGGGGGGGTTAAAGGGAAGGATTAGGATGGTGGTTGGTTCTTGATTAACAAGAAAAAGCACACAGAAATCGAGGAAGTCTAGAATAAATCAAATACAAAGGGGCTAGAAAGTTAACAATGGAAGTTGGAAAACTAGAACGTTGCTGAATTCGTAATGTAATGTTTGATACTAGCTGCGTTACCCGTCCGCGCAAGCGCGAGACGGAGCAAAACTCCTTGCCACAGATGAGTTTAGCCTCTGATTGGCTAGCCACACCTTAGCGCACGTCCGATGAATTTTTTGTAAAATCAATTGACCTATTATACTATTATATAAAAGATTGAATAATTGGTATCGTTTAATAGAGCTTGTTTTGCGCGACATTTCTATACTATTTGCACTTTTTGCAGATTTTATGCGATAGAATGACAAAAGAAAATGTCACCAACTGCAGGGCGATTCTAAGGATCTGATTGATTGGAAAAATTGTGGCAGTACTAATAAAATATAGGAGAGTTGATTTGTTGGATCTGGAATTTGCATGGTGGTGGATGACGTCGCTAAGGTAAACCGGGGTCTAAAGCACGAACCAAATCTTATTTAATGGAGCTACGAAGTACAATACGTGAAGTCTATCAAAAAAGTAACCTAAAACATCGGGTTTAGATATAAATCCATACCTTATGTACCTCTTATATTTATCAATGATACGATATTCATTTTATTACGCTTGAGACGTCATCTAGGAAGTATGAGTATGTTGAATATTCAGCTGGTCAAGTGCTACTAAGTACACGTATTAATCTAGCCTTTGTACTTTGACGTATAACGTCTTCTAAACTTGGGAATAAACAGGTACACTAGGGTTCCGTAGATTTCATCACAATGGTAGTCTCTATTGAAGGAGCAACGTTCGTCGGGGGAAAACACAGGCTTCGATCCTAAGATAGTATGTACTTGAGAAAATAATATATACGTTTATGGTAATGGCGATACTATTTGGGCACGAGAAATTGATCGATATCGACTCTTTCGAAGAAGCTAATGTGGCCGAAGCCAACCCAATACTGCGCCAGGCGATTATATGAGAGTAAAAGAAGCTGTGACTCAATATATCGATCTATAGATAGTTTAGTGGAAATGATGGAAATAATACAAGTATTAAGTATCTCACCGTTAGAAAATCCCATATGAGCAATGTGGCCTCGGCTTTTCACGACTCGGGCGCCTTCGAACGGCGGCTCTTTAGCCGTGCCTAACAATCCATTGTCGCTTAGATCATCAGCAACAAAAGTATACTCGCCTCTCGGTACATTAACGTCGCCTGTTAGCTTGACCGCTTCTAGCCGGCCGCGATAGACACGTTCGTGAAGAAAACGTTGTTCAAACTCCGACTCTGTTTCGTCCTGAAGCCGCTCGAAAGGTTCCTCCTCACTCTCATCATCAGGCTGGTTGATCAATAGAAACTCGCAACCGTGCCCGCTAAAATCGCCAACCCATATCCCTCTCCAGGGTTTCTCAGCCGTTGAAGTATATAGGGCGGGGTCAAGAGTTGAGTAAGTTACTAACTCTTCGGCAGCATGCACACCGAGAGTTGGCGGCCCCATCTCCATCCATCGCCTAATACGGAACGTTTGATCGGACGCTTCTGAGCGGTTGCGCGGCTGCCACATTGCTGACGTCGACCTTGTATAACTCAGGGATGTCGCAAGCGGATGCACACCGGTCGGTTGGCCCGTCACACGATGGCGTGCTGGAATTGCGGGCGGGGGCCAGACATAACCGTAAGGAAATTCGTTTATCATGCGGCCAACTAGGGCGGACTTGGTAAGAGGCTTTGCTAGAAGAAAGTTGCTAAATCGAGGGTCCGTCCCGCTATTAATACGCATTGGCTGCTCAGAGAAAAAATGTCGGAAGGATAGAGATGGAGACTTTCCACGAACTATGTTCTCGAAGCTATCTACATCCAGTTGCAATACGGGCTTGTCGAGATGCAACTTTACAGTAGGTTCGAAATAGTGGATGTGGACTGCCTGGTCGGCACCCCATGGCTCGCTACCATCTCTATTACGCGTAGCGAGCATCTGATAGCCTTCAATGCAGCCTCGCCGCTCGTCGTAACGGATGATGATTACTTGGCCGGTCAACTCATGATCGCAAAACCATAGCTTGTGTTTCGTCAAAAACCAGTACGGGTCGTGGGATATGTAGAGCTCGCGCCAGCTTTGACATGGATACGGGGAAGTGACATGATTTCCTGGAAGGTTTGATAATACGTGTCGCCTCCACTGTGTATCGGAGTTTGCATGGTTTCGAAGTGCATGGCAGACGAGGGAGACGGTGGCTAGCTCTAGAGGAGCAAGCCAGGAAAATATCGCATCGATTAATTCAGAGGGAAGATTGAGGATAGGGCTTATATCGGAATCGCCGCTCGAAGACGAAAGGGCTGGGCTTAGGTCTGTCGGTAATTGTTAGCTAAGGGGTCTTTGAATCCGAGGTCCCATGCTAACGAAAAGAGCGTGAACGCCGCTCATGGAACGGCGGCGTGGATTCACGAACCTCGGCTTGCCACGCTTGTACTACGTCGCTGTATAGGAACATCAAGGTCCTCGTCTAAGTCGGGACCGAGCAGCTTGCGGCGATCCGTAGTACCGTACCGCAAATCATCATCGGGAACAGACTTGACAACGAGGACATGCTCTTCAATTTCGGGGTTTAATCCTCCGTACGTGACAGCGGGATTGTGTATATTCACTGTGTAAGTCGAGGTTGACCCTGACGGCGCGTTGTCCGGTGCCGTGGCGTTGCTGGAGCTAGCCTCATCCGACGAAGTGGTCGTGGGCCTTGGGTGCCAGATACGCTCGCGGCCTTCGTCGGACATTTTGACGACTCCCGCTGCGGAACCCAAGCGTACAGGTTGACAAGTCGGGGGTTCGAAGGATCCAATTGACAAGGATGATCGCCAAGTAGTGGAGAGCTGAGGGGTTGAAAACCCAGAGTCGGTCGTGGAGAGAGAAGATTTAACGAGATCCGGATCGTGAATGATTTAAAGCACGCCAATTTTCCTACAATCTTTTCCCCTCTTGATATCGGCAATGGTGGCTCCTAGTCGCGCTAAGGTGACGAGCATAGGGACGCTGTCTGAAGATTAAGAATAAGGAGGGAGGTATCTCGTTATCATAATGACGGTAGATCAATTATTTGCAGATTTAAGCCCGACGTAGATGCGACAGCTCATCTGTTAACATGTGAAGTGGACGTGGTTCCACGGCGGCGGTTAAAAGTAAAGTTTGGAATTGATAGAATCATCGAATTAATTGATAGGCTTGGCTAGCAAGGCACCAAGATGTTATGTGGAGGGTGGAAAAGATCGAAAGAGGGATTCCAATGGCTTATCAATACCGGTTCTGCGCTGTCTATATATCCAAGTTTCTCCAGGAGTTGTTCAGAATTGATTGAAGGAATCGGAACGGGATCGGTCTATTGGGGGATAAATAAGGTAACGTAGACGATTAGTCGACTGCCATGTTGTTTCGATTCGATTATGACCTTGCCAGTTTGAACCTGCCAACTTGCTACCTCTAATCGCGCTGACCCACCGGATTGGGACCGGGAAGGTTCCACCCATACTGCCCATACCACACAGTACCTTATGTAGTCCCACAACTATTCCCCTAATCGTTGTCATTACAGGGAATATGGGCGCTATAGCCGCACCTCTTAATGCTATATTTTTGGCCCCATCACTGTTTGGCATTTATTACTGACTAAAACCTCAAGCTCGTACCTGCTATTCTCATGCACGTTTTCCTTCATACGAGGAAGGTATATTAGGTGCCTAACCTTAGCGCATCTTTCGATTTTGTTCCTTACCTTAGGTACCTAGATCCATCAAAATCGTCTTCTGATCTTCCTCACCGTCTTCGACATCACTGCCAATACCACTGCCAGATCAACTAGTCCCGAAAGAGCCATATTCCGCATCGCGGCATCGCGGCATACCTTACGTGTTAAGCAGATTACCGCCCAAGAGTTTCTTGGTCCGGATATCCGTGACAAAACGATTCTATGTATGGCGTATCTCACGGTTGAAGATCCCTATCACACGCCATACCATCCTTTTCGCTCGGTTGTAACTTCAAGATGTGGCTAGTCCCCTAAGTTATTAGGACAATAGTTTTATCCCCCATGCATTGTCTACCGAAAACTTACCCACCAATACATCTCGCGTTACGTGAATCTAACCTTGCAGGATCCCCGATCTCACTATGCTCTCGATCCTATTGGAACGGCTGCTCATTCCTCTCGTGGGAAAAAAGCCTGGGGCCGTGAAAGGAAAACCAGCCATTATCGACCGGCCATTATCGGATCACAGATCCAATTTGGTACGCTACACCTGACGATGCTACGATACATATCGGAGCCATCAACTAAAAGAACTCGAAAACTACAACTGCGATACTGCCCTTCTATGTTAGTAGTACCTGTTGGTTATCATTATTCACCCGACTCGAGATCTACGTGCTGCTCTGCAAAAGAAGAGCCGAAAGAGTCGCCCTTCATATGCTCTACTGGTATGATAGGCCAATCACACGAGTCGCCATACCTTGCAAGGTTATAAGATGTACTTCCGATGGCAAACCGCCTTCCCTTCTAGTTATCGACTGATGCTATGGGTAAGGATTCTTTTCCACGCAGGCATTTACCCGTCTATATTTCTTGATATTACCATGCAGGTCCAGACCAGAGCACTCTTGGCTACAGATTTACTATGTCTAACCCCAAGATCTATTATGGATTATCGCTAGGCTTTTTATAGATGCGTATACCGCATAGACCACCTGCAATCGGAGCGGTTTCTTGGCATGTGTGTTATGATGTTACCAATGTTAGGACATCATCGCCGATGCTAGAAACCCTTTGGGCGAAGTTTGTGAAGCATGATTTCGCCCGCATGCAGGTCAGGTTTGCAAAGTTTACTCGCCAGGCTTGCTTGGCACGCTGAAAACCGCCCTTGGCATTTGGCGACAAGACTCTTGGTCATCTGCGCAAACGTCGGAGCCCTAGGTCCCCTGCCCATCTTGTCAGGGTATGGATGCAAATGCGACTCAACCTGTTATCAGCGACACCAGCGAAAATCGGAATTTCACTTCGCCTACGGAAATCTGTTCCCGTGATGCCATCGGCAGTCGTCTAGTATTGGAGTACTAGATTTGGAGAGCCGCTGCTATTTCTGTCGTGGCCGTCCCGACTTTTGAGCTTCCTCTTCGAGTCTACTTGATTACTAGTATGGCTAGGGACTGTGTTGAAACCATATGTAGTCCGTGCGAATCCAGCATACCAAGATCGTCCCGCCTCTCCGCTGTCCTCCACTGCTCGGCGGACCTGTCATCCTGAGCATGCCAAGCGTAAAGTACTATTTAGTTGCAGCATCAAGCTGTTTGCCTAGCATTGTAGGCTTTCTCTTCAGGCCCCCCCCCTGGATTTGACTAGGCCCATGAAGCCCGAGGCCACGGAACACCTTGTCGCCCCTAAGCGACGGCCCCCTATTTTTGGCATCGATCTTATGCCTAAGCACCCTTGTGATTGTGGCTGCCGAGACCCGAGGGACTCTTCCTCTTTCCCGACGAATCATGTCTAGTCCAAAGACCCGAGGCTAGATATATGATATATTCAAGGGCGAAAACTAGTTCATTCCAGTATGTCCGGTTTGGGGTCACCATGTTTAATCAGGTGAATTCATGATCTCTAACCTTATGTTCTCTTTTGCTACGCGACTAGGCTCTTTTTATTCTATACAAGGCTGCTCAATTTAAGCCCTTGCCTCATGAGCCCTTTTTTTTTTGAGACAATACGAAAGAGCTTTTTATAGTAATATCTATAGCCTAGCCTAGAGAAGAGGTCTTCTATTAATGCTATTATGAACACGAGGATACCTTTTGGCAGCAAGGGAAGGTGTGTTAAGGGTACGACCCTAGCCCTTGATGAGCCGATAGTTACTCCTTTGCAGTTACTCACTAGAAGATGAGATGAATATTCGTCATTACCCATCATATGTGCGAATAAGTAATCATGCCGTATCTTATACGTTCTTGAGTTTTAGAGGATGATGTAGAGAGCCTTGACCAATAAGCATAAGCATGAAGCAGGTTAGACTTAGTACCTTCCTCAGTTATATACAAGCTATATTTTGGCACAAGTGTCCGAACTTATAAGAAAGTCAGCGTAATAGTCTAGTTTATAAGTTTAATTCGTTTAATTACCACCTATATACATGTACGAAATGCCAATCGCTCATTTCATCTGTCATCAATTAGGTACCTACATATGTACTTAACATAGCAGCTCGTGTATCCTAGAAGGTGGAGTCTACGTGGTCCACTGTTTTAGGGCAATGTGCACGGACCATACTGCATACGTATTTTCGTACCTAACCTGAATGTAGCGGGCAGACGTCAGGTAGTTTCATCAATGTTAACTTATTAGACTATAAAGTTACCTACTATAATCACCTCTACATCACATAACGTGAGCAAGATAAAAGCTATATTCAAACTTCATCAACCCTATTTATTAGCCTCGCTAGCCTTATATCGTATATCTACATGTACTTGCAATCCTGATTTAGCAAGCTGTTAAAATTTATTGAAGCCTTACCCCTCAGCTATCTTCCATCATCAATCCATTGTCCCTTTAAGTCCGTTTTCATCCTGTATACTCATCTTCAATAATACTACTCCGTATGTGCGTCATCCCAACTATTATAGGAGTCATGTCTGGATTCTTTTCTCTTCTTCCCGACCTGCTTCCCATGATACTACCTTCCGAGGTACAAATCACAAAAGCTTCTGATCTTGAGGCTCAAAGAGGCGGGAAGGATGCGCCCATGATTCGCCAGGGAGCCGTGATCGGCAAGAGTGATAGAATGTGTGCTACCGGTAAGCTACCTATTTATCTACCTGTCCAACTACTTCCCTTTTGTACATATACTGTGCGTCCTGTAGGATGCCATTATAGACAATAATCAACCTTTGCCCGATCCCCAATCATGTAGTCGTTCCGACCCTATGTCAGATTTATAGTAACATCGTCCATAGTCCTGATAGCCAAGCCCCGGTGTTCCTCGGCAGTACATCACCATGGCGAGCAAGGTCAGTCTTGGCTCGATCGCAAACGCGTCAAAGTACTCTATCTAATATTCACATAGAGACTATCATCTACGCCGCCTCAGGCAAGGGAATGGTATGTATTAAAAGAATTTTAATATGAGGATATACAACCTTCTTTCTCTACTATCTATCATTAATTATTACTCCACGTAAATCATCTAGGCTAACTTGTTCGCAGTACGTAATTACGCCTTAATTACTCTTGTACCACTCTTCGGCTTTCCATCTCCAATAAATTGAAATTTCTAGGGTCTGCAGGAAAAACTGACAAATGATAGATTGGTGACTAGCTCTGGTGCCGACGAAGAACCCAAGAGACATGAGCTCTCGCCAGGCGATTTTGCTTTCATCCCTCCCTGGACTGAACACCAAGAAATCAACGAGACTGATGAGAATGTTGTGTGGATCCTTATCCGGAGTGGCCCGGAACCCGTGGTGGTCTACTTGACAGGTTGGGGAGGCGGCGAGGCAAAGGCTGATTCAATCGATTGAAGCTACTATCAATAGCATTCACATACAGCCAATTCAACAAGTTTGTACGTGTAGGTCTGAAATACCAGGAGTCTGGTAGCGCTTGAATCTTTAACCCTATTACTTATTAACTAGATAATTAGTGGCAATTTCCAGGGTGGACATCTATTCTTTACAATGACGACGTATTACTCTGCAAAGTCGATCCTGAGTCTGCTCCGATTCAAACACTTGAGCATGGTCTAATCCCGGAAACCAGAGCAGCTCGATCCCGTCGTGTGTGAGAAGGCTATCCCCCAATCCATCTCGTTCTATAAACCGCTCCTCAAGCCTAGCATCTCCTTTATCTGCAGGGTTGGGGGTGACCCATCCATCACCATCAGCGCTCAAATATTGGGCCACCACTGAAGTGTTGACAATCAAATCTCGCTCTGCAAGACACACCGCTACCTTTCGCCGCGGTCTTGCAGTAGCCCGGCCCCCCTGATCACCCACACCACCTACTTCTGTAGGTGGTCGTCTCGCCACTCCCAATAGCTCTTCCTTCCAAATAATATTATCTTTCCAAAAGAAATGCCGTCCAAGGCAGTGCGCCACCCCAGGATCCATACTCGCAAAGTACCATAGCAGCCATTCGTTGGCCCCTTTAGGCCTGCGTCTAGTAAAGTTGTATGCTACATCTGGTAGATGCAACAAGATAGTCACGGGGTCGATGAGTACTGCTGAAGCAATCCGGTCGCTTAGGTTTTCCGAGCGCAGCATGTGGGTTGCCAAGACGGTTCCATACGAATGGGATGCTAACACGAACCTGTCCCACCCGTGCGCATCCAGAATCGTAGCAACCTGCTTCAGGAATTCGACCTTGCCCAATGGCTCCCCCGTGAGCCGGAAGGACACTGGGAGAACCTCGATAGCGATAATACCTATCTGTCCCTCTCCATCCTGTTCTTTTGATTGCGAGTTCAGTCGAGCGAAGAATGGCACGTACGGGTAAAGGCCGATACCGATACCATGCAAGAATACGACTGGAAGTTTATCGGGAGCGGTATGCGGACGGTGCCAGTAAGTGAATCCCTCTGCCTCGGAATACCTTTGGGCGAAGGAGTCTTGTAAGCGCGGAGGGATGAGGGAGCGGGTCTTAGACGGCGAGTGGGCGTGATAATGGAACCCGTTACGCGCTAATCGGCAATGCGACATAAAGTCGACCAGTGCCACGAGAAAATACCACACAACACTTCTATATCGGGTTTCCACTTCGTCCAGAGTCAATCGGAGACCCTCAGCCTTCCCTCTTCCCGGTTCTAACCTGCGTCCCAGGCGTCCTTCTACAATTTCTATGTACTCGTCTATTTCTTTGGCTTCTTCGTCGGACTCCTGACCTGGGCCCTTATCAAGAAACGCCCAAAGAATAAAGTCGTGTACGTTGTCTCTCCGTATCTCAGACTCGTCTGCGCCAAGGAACCACATCTGGACATAGCGCCGGGCGTCAGGTATGTTTGTGAAGCAGCGCTGAAACAGAGCACGACGTTCTTCACATGAAAGCTGAGGTGGATGCTTTGCTTCGTCCTTTAACCGCTGATTGTGCGGGATGTAGATCAGAATAGCGTACAGCACGTCAACTATGCAGTAGAGGAGTGTCACTATGCCTGGAGGGCGGGATAGCACCGCTGAGAGGGACCAGCTATGGGCCGCTGCCAAGAGTGCTAGACATGCTATGCAGAGCGGCGTTGTATACTGCAGCATGAATATGCATACACGGATGAAGATGTACTCCGGTATCGACGTGCCAATCATAACGACAGCGATTACGGCTTTGGGCAAGACGGGAGCCAGTTATGAGTTATGATAGGTAGTGTGTGTCGGTCTGTCTACCACCTCTTGTCTCCTCCCTCTTCGCTCTTAGTAAATTTCGATAGATTAGGTTAGGTAGTGAACGAGATGAGAACTTGGGTCTTTCTGATGTAGGCGATACTGTAGTTAATCGATATTTACCCAACAGAATTGTAATTTATGTAAACAAGAACGTTTTCGCATCAACTCCAGTAATGATGAAACTCGCTCAATAGCTTCCAAAGACGGAAGGCCTCGAGATGGGTAGTTATTAAGGTTATCCGCTCAACATTTTGTGGCTTGGCAGCCTGTTTTTGCTGAGGAAATCGACGCAACTCGAGTGACGTTGCTATTTCGTACCTAGGTATATACGTTTAACCTAGGTAGGGTACGTAATAGGATGCACACGTTGTTACATGTGCAAGCAGACGAGTGGCTGACGGTTTTTGATTGTGGCTGCACTAATGGCTGGTGACTCCGATTACCTAATGTAACTCGGTACCTAGGTACATCGAATGGTTCAAAGAGCAGAAAGGGGGCCCCTAACCCCTTTTAAGTGGATGGCCAGCTCACCAGCTTAGGATCAAATAACTTAGAAGAATTCCAGCCAAAACATAAGATTTAAGTTTTATTCTATTCAGAATGTTTTATCAATTGGTACTAGATATGGAGATCTGAGGTAATCATGAATTTGTTTGCGTTCAAGGGAAATCTACCTAAAGTTAAGAATAATGTGTATGGATTCTAAACACTCCCCTCCGATTGTAATTTCTTCAACTTCAAAACGTTCTGCATTGATGGGAGGGTTTTTATAGCATGATTGATAAAATTACACTTGAGGGCATTGGAACGGTTCCATTTTTTAGTTGGGTATTTCTTCAATATATTGGATATTACTAGCTGATGTAAAATCTACGTTGGCCACGTCTACATATATGTAGACTGACATAGTGAAGAGACTGTGAATATTAGCATATGTAGATTTAGAATAATTCACTTTGGAAATAATATTCCTGCAGTTGTTGATATGGCCTTAATCGGTTTATGAAGCTTTCCTCGTGATGTTACTACTTGTCTTTGTACTTGGTCAATGCCGATAATTTTGGATCACTGGGCATATTTTATTGATTCTGGCAGTTAACAACATCTTTTAAAGAGAACCACCTTAAATCTGTCCCAGACGGTTAATCTTCTGAAAGCTTTTAGATATAATATTCGTTTTTGTGAGGTTCCGAGAATTATTACCTTGACTGTCCTGTACCCTACCACATTTTTTCAAGGTAAGACAAATATCAAATTCACATGGAAAGTGAATAAAAGGCCACCTCTCGCCTTTTTAATACAAATGTTCCTAAAATAACCTAGTTATGTTTAGAATTAATCTCAGTCGTCCGGCAGCATCTCCGTATATATTTCGATGAGACTTGCCAGAGTTATTACATCACAACCACTAACAAGTTAGCATGCTAGTGTTCGAGAGTCGTCACTTTACAGCCCTTCATTCTTCACTAAACTTAGGTTGGTAGGATACTGGAATTTATGACACCCAAGCTTTTTACGTATACTTGACAATAACGTGTTTTCCCACCTCGCGTTCTCACAGGGGTATGATGAATAGCATACCATAGTACTGATACGAGACACGAAGCAGTTCGAGAAAGGTAATAAAGGAAGGGAGCATGATATTGGAAGATCTAGTTTACATATTGAAGACTGCTATTCCGTGTAGAATCTCCGTGATGATATGACCAGCCATTGCTAAAGATCATTTGTTACAACACGATACATTATATGAATGATTCGAGACACGCCGTTTACATATGCCCTATCATTGATCCTAGATTCTTAATAGATCATCCCAGATACTTTTAGATCAGTGTAGGCAGGCCAAGTAATCATATGTACCTCAAGGGGTCCGCTTATATTTAATGTTGGCAGGAACTTAGCACTGATTAGTCGTCCAGTTGATCCTACCCAATGGTGTTTTGCGCATAAAATAAGATTTTAAATCAATACCTGATGACTGATTCTCTTGCAACTTGTTACTAAGTACCTGGAGTGATTTTGTCAGAGGGATGCTTAGATAAATATGGTTCTTTCCTTCCTCTAACAATTTATTCTTCTACTAAGATATCTTCACCTTGTCACTTCCTCCTCTGTCACCTCGGAGCAATACGGAGACAGGCCGACAGTCATTAACACCCGAAGTCTGACAACCTGACAACCTTCTCTGTGCATATCTGTTTCAGTTCATGCATCTTTTCTCACCCCAAGACCATCTCACTCGTCTTGTGTTTATCCATCCACTGGTCTTCACACTCTCGTGGGAATTGCATCCACAAACAACTTTCTTTTCAACCCAAAATTACATACAATTACAAGGTTTCAACCTTTTTCAATCTCTGTAAGCTTTACGGAGCCTTTATACCCTTTCATCACATTGTCGTCATCTTACCATCCTCGCAATCCAACATACTTTACGATCATCATTATCACCTTTGGTTGGTTTTGATTTACATTCGATCACCTTACAGCCCCGTTACTTCATCCCGTTTTCAATTAGGAAACCCGTTGATATCATTTTGCAACAATTCAAATGTTGAAAATCAAATCCACAACCGCGACCATGCGTCGAGCAAAGTCCCAGGCCGAGCCTCAGGTCGGGCTTCACACGGATCTCATTATCACCAACACGGGTATCTCGAATGAACTATTAACAGCAATGCCGATGGAGATAATGCTCGAAATTTCGAAGTACATGAGTCAAGCCACTAAGGTTTGTCTGGCCCAGACTTGTCGCGGCCTCTCAACCGTCATGGACGTAGCTCTATACGATCAGGATAGCAAAGAGGATCGACACGCGCTGTGGTGGGCTTGCATGAGTAACCAACATAAACTTCTACGACGTATCATCAACTATGACTCCAGCCTTGTCAACTATCATTTCCGAAAGGTCCATGCTATCAAATCCGTACACTCCATCCCAAAACACCTAATGAAGGTTTGCGCCAAACATAGAGGCGCTGATTTCAGCATTCATCTCACCCCTCTCACGGTAGCCATTCGATTTGGAAGTTTCAATATTTTCACTACTCTACTCAAATTAGGTGCAAACGTGAATGCTGCCGTCCCCTCCAACGGTATGGGTTCTGGCAAGCTCTGGCTTCCTATCCATTGGGTGGTTCGCCTAACTAAGAGCGGTAAGGACTTTGAAGACTGTGTCAGTCTTCTGATCAAGCATGGCGCCAACATTAATCAAGCTCCTCTGCTACCGGGAATAATTGGACAGTGTGGAGATGGTGTTCCTCTATTGGAGGTGATCGACTTTCAGCCCTATTTCGGACAAAACCGCTCGGAGCCTCCGGACGCTTTGTACGAAACTCAGATCAAGACTCGTATTAGTAAGGCCAAAGCACTCCTTCGATTTGGAGCGGACCCCAACTTTCGAGATCCAAGCTCCCTTGAAACTCCGATCTTTAAGGCGGCACGATCTTTAGCTTCCTACGACCCGGAGTCTCCGTTTGCAAAACAGATTGCGCTTCGTCACGATGTTCAGCGCGTCTACGAAGAAGTTGTAGTGGTCAATGCTTTGCAGCTTTTCAAAGCCTTGATCGATCATGGCGGAAACCCGAATATTTCCTGCGATAGGACCACCGCCCTGCATCTCCTATGCAAACGCAGCCGGGAGTATATCCACCTGATCTATTACCTCTTACAGGCAGGAGCTTGTATCAATGCTACTGATGCAAACGGCCGCACCCCTATTTACCAATACGTGATGTTCCCTCGTAGTCACATATTTCTCACCGAATTCATAGAGCACGGCGCGAATGTCAACCATCGGGACTTCAAGGGCCGTACCCCGCTACACGTAGCCTGTGCCGACTATAATGCTTGTCATTCGTATCTACAAGATACTATTAAGACACTACTTGAGAACGGCGCCGACCCTACTCTAGTTGACAATGAAGGCAATACCCCGCTTGCCCTTCTTGACGCACGAAGGATCCGGACTTGGGTCGAAACCCGAAAGATTCTCCTAAAGGCCGAGTTGAAGGCATCCGGAGCTGATTCGGAAGAATTGGAAGATGAGCAATACAAGGAGGATGATGCCGATTGGCTCATATACAATGACTTGGAAGAAAGTCATGATCTCATGTGGAGAGATTACTGGTAACAGGGGGGAGTTTTCTGAATTAGTGCCGTGGCGCTCTAGCTGTGATGCGTGAAGAAGCAAATGCCATAAAGTGGCAGAAGTCCAGGATGCGGACATAGAGATCATCAGAAGATCAATCAGGATTTCACCTACGGAGGGTGAGAAAAAGAGAACAAAAAGGGGAGAAAATCAGATTTGAATGGACGATAGGAAGGAGGGAGGGGGTTTGATACCCAAGTCACTAATACCCCAAATGTTGATGGGGATCACATCGGCAACTATATCCCCAGAGGATCAATGCCTTTGTTTGCCGTTCACTTCTTGTTTCGCCTTTGGCATGCAATACGTTGGAAGTTGGAAGTTGGAAGTTGGAAGTTTGAAAAATCGCCGTCGATAAGGGCATGACTGTAATGTTGGAGGGTCAGCTCGAATTTCTCATGTTTTATGTTTTGATAGATACCTACTGGCTCGGCTTTGCAATAGGCGTTTGCCTCGCAACTTTTTGCACTCCTTAATGGCCTACACGGCACGATTACTTGCTTGCTCTTGTTGCAGTTATGTATCATTGCGGTTGCGATAACTCGAAATACTTTTTGGCACTCTAATTGACTACGCTTTGAAGCTAGAATTGATGATTCGCCTCTGACTAGGTCCTTAAACTATATCGTAAGGTAGTGGTCGTATTAACTGCTGCTATGCTTTCGTGATGCTAATTATTAAGGTAAGACTTCTGGCGTAGGGTTGTAAGAGTATTATAACTACAGAAATGGGTGGAATAGTAAAGTATAATGGTAGAGTTATTATTCGGGCCATCTTTATGGATCTTCTTCCATCTTCGGATATCCCTTCATTTTATTAGAGGCTTGTTATGTATGATTATGCTAGTAAAGCCATTATCGTCATTTTCTTTCTCAGGTCATCAGAATCTATGCTACGAATCTCTCTTTCTTTAGGATTACTTTTAGGAGAGCAGGATTATCAGTTCTTAGATGGTCTATGACTATAATAAGACATAGGTATTAGGGTATGGATGTCAATTTATCGACCCTACTGGTATCATTGTCGGTAACAGTATCTACGTGAGTTCCAAAATAAACATAGGTTAAAATGTAGCGATTGAGATGTAGTAAACACATTGAACAATAGACACGGAAGTAATGTAAGCCTTATCTGGACTTTTCCTCTTTCAAGATCGTTTGTACTTAAGTACCTATTTACAAACCACTGTAGAGTATTTTCTTGATTGTGAGATTGGTACTATTCGAATATGAATCGAGAACCAGATTTAAAACCTCGAAAATAATTATTTCCTGCTCTGTTCTAACGCAGCACGGTGTTGCCTAAGTTCATTGTACCTTTTCGACTTGGCAACAACCCTTCGCATTTATCGGGCCCTGCATCACCAAGGTTACCATACAAATGTGACTACTAATTTTCCCTCCCCTCGCATCGTACTCGCGCTCTTCAGCATCGCGATAATAATCCGCATCTCCTTTCCTTCATAATAGCTACAAGATCGTCCCAAAGATCCCGCAAACCGCCTGCAGACGTAAGTCTTACAATAATCAAAACTAAATATATTATTGGGCATCTACTGACAAGCTACCATGAATATCAGCACAGGAAAGTCTTGCACAATCATGGCGAGCCAAGCCAACTCGCTTCCAGTAGTAAGATACAGGAAAGGAATATCTGCGGAGACATTTGAAGAATTTCTTCGGGAGGCGTCTCAAGGGGTCCAAGACGGTGTCGATGATGTATTGACCTCATACCAAAGTCAATGTCCGCTACAAGAGGCCAGTCCCTATCGCTGGCAATCACACTGGAAACTTATGCTACATCTCTTCGGATGTAGCCCATGGGACTTGACAACTTGGGGTCTACGCGTCAACATTCGATGTGGATCAACAGTTATAAGGGAACTAAATCTACTCCTCCCACACCCTATTTGGGAAGGAAACGTCGATATCTTACGATACGTCCTCCAGAAAACCGTACTCTATCGACTGGGGGCAGATATAGAGCCACTGGGGCCTTTGACACCAGGCATTGCAGATGTCTTGATTGCGAGAAAGATGCCGGATACACCTGATCTAGCGCTGGAAATGTGGACAGGAGCCAGCCCTGCAACCAACAGCAACGTGATCTGTCTACTCGAGCAGGTATCTAAATACTGGGTGAACTCCGAGAGAAAGCCATGGTCTGCCAAGCCTTTTATTCTCGAACCAGCTGACGTCTTTCGCATTCATGAGTCACTGGATATTCTTTCACGCCATCGCCTGGCACCATTCGCAGTTCAAGAATACTACGACGCTTTTGTCAAACAAGAGATGTGGCCCCATGGCCTAGCTACCGTCGACTCTAAAACGGTAGAACGGTGGGATAAGACGATGCTTGCAATCAAGAACCGCGACAGACGCTTAGGAGAGCCAGACACCCGCGTCGGAAAAGAAAGAGAACGGCACAAGACTTTAGCATATTGGGAGAGCCCAAACTGCCATTCGGGACTTGGAAAATTGGTATCACAGAATAACGCTCCGTATCTTTTCACCATGTGAAATCAGATCATGTTGACTCCGCCATATTATACGTAGGCGAGAAGTACTGATACTATGAGCTCCTATGGTCTTTAATGTTGCACTCAAGGACAATATTAGCTTAGGATATGCAATATACTATTCTTATAAACAGCCCAAGTCCCAAGTACCTAGGCCTTCAACCTAGAGTAGCCCTTCTTTGCTTTAGTTTAGCTCTAGGACGTTGTCGTAACCCATACTTCGTAGAGGCGAATATGCCTTAAGAAACTAGGTACATATTGATTAGAGCGTACCTAATAATCATTTTTTCCAAATCCTCGGAGTTGGGCCCTTGGCTGTGTAATTATAGAGAAGGGTCAGCGTTGCGGACCAGCATCTCAAAATAATCCTGGTGCCATAGCCCTACTCCTGGAGAAAGCTTCACTGCGTCTTCCTTCCCGCAGAATACATCGTACTCGGACTCAGCAGAATCACTCGGGCCATCTGACTCTCCGGGATGTTTCACCCAAACGAAAGCGTCAAGCCTTTCGTTATTTGTTTGCGACGTAGGCCTGATAGCGAAACCGGCGCCGTTGATATTACACCAGTCGTCCCAACTAGATCTCAGCCCAAAAATACCGCTTCGGCTAGTGTCCATGATCGCATGTGTCGCGCTTGCGGGAAGGCCGTTCTTCTGCAGGGCGTCGGAGAGTATGCCCACGAAATGTTGCTCGTTTTGCGGCCTTATGTACCGCGAATCGTCGCCGGCGCCGCTCCGCGATGCTAGATTAGTTCCCTGTAGCATGAATAATAGCATCCCGAGATCTGGATCACGGTGGGCATCTATTGAGTCTTGCTCTTAACGGTAACAAGAAAATATAGCAACATTAACTGTGTAGTGTATTCTGGGATGATTACCTAGCTACCTTAATGATGTTTTATTTGTTTTTCTTCTTATAGATCTTTGTGATATCCCTTTTCACGCCTCTTAATAATTTTAATTTTGAAATTACTTATCAACTACAAGCCCAACAGTTGATGCCTTTATAATATGAAAATCACTCTGTGGTAAGCACACGCGGGAAGTAATAGGGGTATCTGGAGTAAAAGATGTCTCAACTAGCGATATTCACTTAATTATCAAGTCCGTGGATTATTACCGGAACGCATTATAAACATTCGGTCCCGATCGGTCCGGGACCGATCTCTGTTTAAGCAGCTGAGCGAAGCCACAGCTCTTTCATCTTCATCGCGTACCGAGAGCTCCATCTCATACCGAGCGCCAGGAAGCCTAAAAGACGCACAGACCGTCCAATTCATAACAGCGCCTTTTCCCGAAGAGACCGAGTTTACAGGCCATGTCGTAGTCCACTTGAACGTGTCAGCGTCAAGTCTACCAGAGACAAACACGAATCCCTCGGAAATCGACCTCTTCGTCACCTTGCGACACTTAGACGCACAGGGGGAGGAAATCTTCTACACAGGCACAGTAGGCGACCCGGTCCCCGTGACCAAGGGCTGGCTACGGGTAAGTCTCAGAAAAGTAGCCGACAGCCATCCTCGGCACCGGGCTTGGCGCCCCCATCGGGAATATCGCTCGACGGACGTGCTGCCCGTGGAGAGCGGAGTGGTATATGCGGTGGACGTGGAGGTATGGCCGACTAACGTGGTCGTTGGTAAGGGCCATCGGTTGGTGCTAGAAGTCTCGTCGGGAGATACGCAGGGGGCGGGGTTGTTCGAGCATAATTCCGAGGAGGATCGGCCGCGGGATCGATTGGAGGGGCTCAACACTATCCATTTTGGTCCGGAGTGCGACAATTGGATCCTGTTGCCCCTCATCCCCGCATTGTGAGTATGGGATATGAGATACTATGCAAGGTACCCTATAGAAGTGAATAGGTATATAGAACTGCGTTTATATGTGCTAGTATATTATGCCGATGTCGCCCCTATTCCAATGGAATTATATATTTACAGCTCCTTTGAATATCTCTTAACTACTCGAGATAACTACTAGTATACCTACTGCTATATAAAAGAGACATCTTTTACTGCTGTCAACCTTAAGAAAAATAAGATTGTCTGCTAAAGGGGTTTCTAAGCTCCTTCATTATGTCGCCAACATACCCCCCTAACAATCTTCGCGCGCACTCGCGCTTCATCACCACACATGACGCCTCCGGGAAAGCAGTATTCAGCGACGCCGTACCAGAACAGGCGCCCGTCCGCCAGGTCCTAGGCGGGGACATGTTATTCAGCCTCATGTACACGACAGAAGGCTTCCCCGTGTCAATGGCCGGCAGCAAAGACATAAAGACGTACCAAGACTACTTGGCCAACACGCCAGCCATCAGTATCCCGGGGGGAACCGCGTGTCGGACGGTGGACTTTCCGCCCGACTACACGTCGCCGATGCACCGCACCCCGTCTTGCGACTTCGGCGTCGTGTTGGAGGGCGAAGTCGAGCTGGTGCTGGACTCGGGTGAGACTAGGCTGTTGAAGAGAGGGGATGTGGCCGTGCAGCGCGGGACGAATCACGCGTGGCATAATACTAGTAAGGACAGTTGGGCTAGGATGTTGTATGTGCTGCAGTCGGCTGAGAAGGTGGTTGCGGGAGGGAAGACGTTGGAGGAGGATGAGGGAGGAATTGACTAAGTTATTTAAATTTGATCATATATACAAACCAGAGGCGTTTGGCTCAATCCTAAGCTATCATCCACGAAAGAACACTCAAGACTTTAGATCAAGCAATAACAATACACAATACCCCTTTATGAAGCATCCATCAGTGATAAATTCGGAGTTAACAGACACGATGTCCTCTCGCAGCTCACATAATGTCAAACCCCCCATTTGCTTTTTAAGATGACTATTTTATTTGGAATTGTGTTGAGATAAACACTTGTAGGACTTAGGGATATACATTAAACAAAGTATACTAAGAATATAGGGGGCGGAGTACATAAATTACCGCGATGGGGGATCCCCTAGGTTAATGCATCGTCGATCTTACCCCAACATCAACTAAACCAACTGTAGCTGTTCAGGGGAGTCTCGTTTCCAGGGGTCTTTACTCTTATGCATTGCTATGAGGTAGTTAAGCAATTTATGTATGAATACCAAGTTATTTGTAACTACAACGTACAAAAATGTTGAGTAAACGCTATCAACGAAGCGACAACACAGATTTCAACACCTGCTTCAACTTTAAAGGCGAGTCTTCTTCCCACTCCGGACTCCTCCAAGCCACAAAGTAGTCCGGCCGCACAAGCACACAGCCAGACTCCTCAACGCCCCTAATGCCCGCCCAGTCGAGATATACGTCCTTGTAATCTAGTCCGTACCCGATAGAATAAGCCTTAATCGGTACCCCCCCGAGCTCGGAAGATAGCTGCTCTGCCGCCTTCTTCCAGTGCTGGCCGCCAATGCCCGTGAACAGTGTGAACTGCCCCTTTCCGGCTAGGTCAATGGTAGAGATGTACTTGGACGGCGTGTGATTTCCCAGCCACACGTGCGGTAGACGCGCGCCGGGATACGTGGTGGGATGGTAGTGCTGTAGCGGATTTCTGGTGAAAGCTGGCGTTGGGCCTTGATCCGCTTGGTACACTGCCGACGAGACATAGCGCTGGTTCATCTCGACGCCGAGACCGTGTTCCTCTTTGTCATTTTCCCGGAATGCTTTGGCTAGCTTTTCTCGGCGAGTACTTCCCTCTGGTGAGTCGGCATAGATCTCATCATGAGCCTTCATGCGAGCTTCTACTGTCGGCTCTATGTTGCCGAGGGCTTCCCAGATATTCCTGTGGTTTCTTAGAGTATCATTTGCCCTATTGATATGTTGTGAGTATGTCTAGTCTTCTCTAGTCCCGGTCGCAATCCTGATGTATGGTTAACTTACTGAGTAACTACATCCAGTCCTACTGGTTGACGCTCTATGCTGTAACTCTCCAATAGCTCTCGTCCTGCTAGCCCTACACGAAAATCTTGTCAATACAGGTCTTGCAAGTAGAGCTTTCTTTTCGCACATACCTTTATCCACGTAGTTGACCTTCCATGCGAGGTTATGTGCGTCCTGGATGCAAGTATTTGACCCAAGGCCGTGATTCGGTGGATGCCGGTGTACCGCGTCACCTAGGCAGAACCTATTCAGTTTCGTAGCTATGTCAGCGAAGCCACTATAGGGGGGGAGGGTGTGAAAAGTTGAAGTTATACTGACACGTTGCCCTTTGAGTAGTACTCCGCGGCGATCTCGTTAATAGCCCAGCTAGACACGCCCAATATTTTGACTTCAACTGAATCGTCCCCGATCATCTCGCGAACACGTTTCATGTATTCTTCATTCGACCTTACCTCCCTCGGCGCGTTGGGGGTGGGGAATATAATGCATAACCATTCGTACCACGGCTTAACCATCCTCATGCACCCAATCCAACTCCATTCAGGGGTCTCAAGGTTGGGCTGTACGATCCAGTGAAGGTTACCCTTGCGATGCTCCATGAGATGCGACATATCCGCCTCGATTAGCACGTTCACTGCGAATCCTTGGCCTGGACGACGTATTAGGGGGATTTCGGCCTGCTGCACGATCTTGCTTCGCGCCCCGTCGGCGCCAAAGAGGTACTTGGAGCGAACTTGAAACGTAGTCTTGGAGAGCTTATCCAACAATGTTGTAGTTACTCCTTTTTCGTCCTGCTCGAATGATACGAACTCGGTGTCCCACCGACAATTGAAGCCGTTAAGCGTCGCGTATCGCATCAACACCGGCTCCAGTAAAGTCTGAGGTAGATCCAACATCTTTGACGGGCTCGCAAGCTCATATTCCCCCTTGATCACAAAACTTGTTAGAATGCTACTGCAGAATGACAGAGGAAATGTGCAATCGGCCAGACCCTACCTTTCGCTTCGGGTCATTTCCCCAAGAATATATACGACCATATTCCTGGCCGGCCATGGTATTGGACCAACGAGTGTGTAGCATGGAATCATTCTGTGTTCCTGCCTTATAGCACTCTTTATCGAGTCCAATATCCCGGAGACAGTCTGTATTTTCATTAGCTGTAATTTCAACCTTCTCGGGATCTACATCATACCCAATGCAGGCATATTGGTGATATGAGCCCTCGGCGTATCAGCATTACTCGGATCTTGGCTTACGATGAGACCTTTCATCCCTAAGAGAAAATTAGTATTAGATACTAATAATTCTTGTTACAAGGACATCATGAAAATACGCAAAGTCCCAATTTTTGCTTGCCCTTACCATACGAAGCCATGAAGGCTGCCAAGGCGCCGCCCGCAGGTCCGGTTCCTATGATGAGATAGTCTACGTGTAGTAAGAAGGATGGGGGGCCATCAGACGTCCCGTTTAATTCGACCATGGTTAATGAGTTTGCGTGTTAGTGATGCTGTGCGTGTATAGGTATGTGTAACGAAATAAGAGAATGAAGTGAGCTCAATAACCTAGATATACATTAATATAAGTTATCAAGCAACTCTAGAGCATTTAAGAGGCCTTTAAACTTCTCTATACCCCTATTCTTTATTTCTATTAACTAAGCGCTATGTAATGTCCCTCGGGGATGTCATAAGCTAAGCTACTCCATCTCGGCTTTTACCTGGCCCGCAAACGAGCCGATCGGGTATTCCGCTAGAGGAGAAGTAGCCCACCAGCGGATACTTTACACCTTTGACAACGCAACTAATCCAACCAAACTCTCGGGTCGGACCCACCCCGGGGTTCTAAACCCCTACCGGCAGTATAGGTAAGCTTCCGGTAAGCATCAAATAAGACTAGGTGCATGTATTTCCCAGGGGTATTACGCTGCCAGGACCACTTAAACGTCTTCTATTTGTCATTTGTTTAGAATCAATGCACCGCCTCACAGTAGACAGTTGTCGCATACCTTGGTCACAAGACTATAAGATAATTTGGTAATGGCTTATTTATCATTACTTGATATAAGTACTAAGCCAACAAAAGCCTACTTTCGATGCATGAAGTGCTACGAACATGGTAGCTAGTAAAGTCATTCTGAAGCACGATTTGAAGTATTTATTTCTTGTTTATCTGGATACTCGTAAATAATTCTGGACTAGAACTGAACATTGACTTTACGAGTGTTATTACAAGCGAGTACCGACCGTGGGATAGGTTATGTGCAACCCCATACATTTTGTGGCCTGGAAGACTATAATTACCTTATCTTACTGGAACTATTTTAAAGAAAAAGGGAAAAATAAAATGCTTACTGTTGTCTTTGCCACGTGGGAACCTAGTATTGTAAAATATATATGATGGAACTTGTTAGCGAGGTTTTATAATGCTAATTATCTATTTCTTACATATCAACACCTGCTTACAAATTGCTGACACCATAGATCTACTCCTAAACATCTCCCAACCACTCGTTAAACCTCTCCTCCGTATCAGCAAGAACATCAAATCCCAGCAAGCTCTGTTGATACTCAGCATCCCCCCAATTAAACGAGCATGCCCCCTTCCACTTCCCGCCAGACAGCCCGGCCAACTCCTTGTCGCGCGCCTCTTGCTCTGGGCCGTCAGCCAAGTGGTAGTAATGGCGGGTATGCACGGCGCCAGCCACGTTGACTTCTGTCCGCTTCTTGCGTAGACCTTCATACAGGCGGAGAAGACTGGCTAGTCTATCGTTTTTCTCTACTTGGTTCGGTGGGATACCTGCGCTTTGGAACTTCTCCAGAAGTAAGCCGAGGATGGCGCCGTCCTCGACGGCCATGGCAGCGCCTTGGCCCTGATATGGCAGCGTTGGATGCGAGGCGTCTCCTAATAGAGCGATTGCACCCTATTTAAAGTTAGAAGAATTAGAAATGCATATCCGTTTTAGAGCCCGAGGCTTTATTGTACTCGCATACCTTGGTCCATTGGTCGAGCTCCTTGAAGTGAAGGAGCTTCCATTTCAATGCAGTCTTCAGACATGAAATGATTTCGTTGAGGCTGGATAAAGCTTAGCTCTTATTCCCAGGATGAAGGGGTGAGGAGAAGAGACATACATCGGATCCCATCCTTCGAAGTTGGCTGCCATTTCCTCCAGACTTCCTTGTGAGGTACGCACGCCGCTGGGTAGATCATCCGCGGCTCTGTAAGTAATCAGTAACTATGCCATTCAAACTAAGGCTTCCTAAGGAGGATTTACATCAAGACGAGATTGTATTCTGTATGGTTCCTTAGAGGATAGAAAACGGCGTGTCTTCCCGGTCCGAGCCATACTTGTATATTTGACTGCTCTAGCAACTTATCCATTCGTTCATTCTTAAGCCCTCTCAGCTGTTCGCGCGTAAAAGTGCCACGATACGCAAGATCCCCCGTTTCTGTTGGCGGAAAGGGCCGCCCTAAGACGATCTCTCGGGTTAATGACCACAGCCCTATCCAATGAGTTTAGCTGTCATAATATGGATAGGGTTCTTGGAGAATAGGTTCGGCATACCATCCGCGCCGATTACTACATCTGCGCTTATCCGTCTTCCATCCTTTAGTAACAAGGTCTGGGCGCCGTCGGAAGCAAGATTGACGCCAGTGACGTCTGCGCTCGTCAACACAACTGCTCCAACAGCTCGGGCCTCCTTGAGCAATACGTTCTGATAGTCCCCTCTATGTATTGCTCTTTTGGTCGGATCCAATTACCCAGTCAGCGTTCTCTTTTCTTAATAAGCTGATAGTTGGGGGTTGCATGTCTCATATCTGCTCTTACATCCATTGTGCCCCGTATTCCGTCTCCATCCTATCCTTGAGCGGCTTCTCAACAAGGATCTGGCCATTCTCATATCTCCTTAGCGTGAAATCCTGCACCTGGTATCCGCCAGCTTGCTTGAATTTCTCGAGAAGCCCGAAGCGAGTCAGCACCCGGCAGGCGTTCGGCGGAATGTGGATCCCGGCACCGATGGTGAGGATTTCCGGCGTGCGCTCAAGAACGGTGACTTGGAGGGGCGGGTTTGCTCGACGACATGCTATCGCGCAAGCTAGACCGCCTATTCCTGCACCGACGATGGCGACATGGAGGCCATTGGTATTAGGAGAATTCTGAGTAACGAATTAGTTTATTGATAATTGTGGTATAATGGAGGTATACACTTGCGCTTGTTTCTGATCTTTCTGTCGCCATTTGAGTTGGTTTTTTAGATTGCTTACTATTGTCAATGGTTGAAGCTAGATTAATGATATTCAGCTCTTTATAAATGAGTATTTGATCGTAGTTCCAACTTGAGCGCCTTTTTAAGAGCGCTCTCTTGCAATGCTGCTTATACGGTTATTTTTCCTGGCCCTCTCCGCTCGTGGCTCTACAATTCCATTTCGATGGGGTCTTCTACCCCCACTTCGGGTAATCCATCTCATCTCATAATAGGATTTCTTACCGGTTTAGTACGAGGTATAAGCAGATTTTGAGGCATTGCTGTCGATTCCGAATGTAAGTAAGTTGGATCTTAGGACTCCTTGCGCACGAAGGTCTCGATGCCTTGCTAAAGTATCATGAGATATGTGTACTCAAAGTTAGTAAGCTACATCTAATTGGTTACACGTTAGTGACTTGGATTGCAATCTCAGAGAAAATTGCCAAGCTAGGAATTTGCTCAAAGGCTAGTATTTCAACTTCAGCCTTAGACATATCCTACGAACATTAGTAGTAGATGTCACTATGCCATTGGGCGCGCATAAGACCTATGTAGTTCTACGTCATCCTTAGCCAGGAACATTGCTCCCCTTAATGAATGTTTTATGCAAGTTTATTAATGGAGTACTTTAGAGACTATAGCTAAAATAAGGATATGCCCGAGATTTGTTCTGATAGTTCACCTTATATTCAAAGAGGAGCTACGGATCGTAGACAACTTAGAGTTGTACTATGGCCTTAGGTAATCGAGAAGCTTTCTTTTCTTATGCTCCTAAGAATATGGATAAAAATAACATTAACTCTATCGTTGGCCTGGTTGGACAAGTTTAACTGAAAAGATAAAAGAAATTATTAAAATATAAATAACTAGTTTAATGCATCTTTAAGAAGACGGAAGTCGGAGATGACTGGTGGATACCGGCTTGGATGATGCCGGACATAGGGCGCGAACCGGAGTCTTCGCAATATCCGTTCCCACCCGATCTCCGGACTTAAATGTGGAGTGACGCCCTATATCTCCAATATATCTCCGACACCACAATAGATTTGCATGGGCCAGCATAAGACAAGCGCAAAACAGGAACACCTGTAAAACGGACGATGTATCGCGTGGAAACTAAATAGTCATGCTTATAAAGTCAGCTGGGAAGGATTACGCAGCTATGAATATATGCATATGTACATACCTTAGGTACATATAATCCTAATATTGCGTATTAGACTGGTCTATTTAGTGCTATTCAGATCTCGAACCGCAGGTGTAACTTTACCACCGGTTGGCGTTTCGCGCTTAGACGTTATGCCGAAGCAAGATTATATAATGTAAAGTTGAATGTGCCAATAAAATGGATCTCGCATTTGCCGTGATACCTCGAATGGGAAGTTGGGGCAATTAAACCCTGCTCTTGATGATGCTTAGCCGCGGATATTATTACCTGCTTTGTAACCATCAGCTTGTTTTTTTATGCTCGGATCGAGTTCGGATCTTTACTAGCTGTTGTGCAAGCTGATGTGTTAGGTAGTGTATCAAAGCTGAATCACTATTGCAACGACGAAACTGTCGGGGATCGTGAAGTTGAATATGGATAACTAGCAGAAGAAGCGAACTCGGACACGGACGCGTGCACGGGCAGTATGTATGCGCAGACGACCGACCCTCCGTGTAAACCACAAATTGGCAATATTCAGAGCAAAGTATTTGCTTGCCGATTTTTGCGCATGATTCTTCAACTAACAACTACCCACCAATCAATCACATTGGCACCCAACGGGTAATAATGGAATAATGGGAACATTGGGGTTCGCTTCATCGGTTTCGTACCCATCTTACCTACTACGCTTTGCTGGGATACCCTAAATAGCTAGGATCGCTAGGAGCTATGAGGTATGTATTAGAAGATTTCTAGAGCCCCAACCTTGCACAAAACCAGTTTCGGCTGGTCGGACGGTCGACCGATAAATGCATAGTCCTTACCGATATCCTCCCCTTTAACACTTGGCGTTGTCACCAGCTAGAACCAATCGAATGTTTTACTGTTAGAAGCGTGACATCGCCTTTACAGTAATTAGTAAACCCGACCACGGCCGAGACTCGGTGCAATAAACCTACATTCTCGTCCCTTCTTCCCGTCTCTTCTATTTATGTAGTGTTTTATCCCACTGATGAGATGATCAAGAGATCCCGCGAGAACTCTAAGCGGTTATCATCTAGCGCTAAACGCGATATCAAGCCAAGTCATATATCTTTGAATAGAGAATCGTGAATTAGCATCTCGGCATTAGACGCGCAACGACAAGCCAACTTCGTCACAGCGCAGATCAGTCTTGTTAGGGTTCCATCTTCCCCTCAGGGTCCAAGTACTCCAAGAAACCTAAGAGAAGCCAAGAACAAGTAAGCATTTTCCCACTTAGCTAGTTTGACAGCTTTGAGACTTATAGTCAAGGGCTGTCCACTCGCAGATTCTTAGCGTAGCCTATCTTTCTATGAATACCAATTATAAAAAGACAAGACATTAACGTCAAAGCTAGTAAACAGCGATGGTGTCCAGCGCAGCATCAACTGCCTCTGCCACGCATACGGATGGAGGACTACTTGATGACGAGTCTGGAGAGGCGCAGCTGCAACTGCAGCGCAAGATAAGTCAGGCGGTAGACGAAGGACATGACGCAGATATCCCGTCAAGCCAGGGTTTTATATTCGATGAGCAGGAGGAGCTTAAACGACAGCGATCGAAAGCCGAGCGGAGGCGAAACTCATTCGCTAGTAAGAAGAGTCGGGCGGACCGCGATGTCGAGAAGGCGCAAGGGCCCGGCGAAGCAGCGCTGTCGAGTAGCAACGATGGCGAGGATAGCGATGGTGATCCTAACATTGTCTGGTGGTCTGGGCCCGACGACGTAGAGAATCCTTATAATTGGCCGACGTGGAGGAAGGTTCTCAACTGCGGACTAATCAGTGCCATGACTTTTGTTTCCCCTTTAGCTTCATGTAAGTCTTTTCTACATGTTGCATTCGTTTGTGTGCAAATATTGGGATAAGCATTAACCGCCGTATAGCCATATTCGCACCCGGTGTTCCTCAGGTGGTAGCCGAATTTCACTCGACATCCTTAGAAATCGCCTCATTCGTAGTTTCGGTGTACGTGTTGGGCTTCGCAGCGGGCCCTATGTTATTTGCGCCATTGTCTGAGATATATGGCCGAGTTACCCTTTTCCATATCGGAAACCTAGGATTCGTCGCCTTCCAGGTCGGATGCGCGCTTTCTCCGACGTTAAACGCCCTCATCGTCTTCCGATTTTTTGCTGGTGTCTTCGGTTCCGTAGCGATTACGAATGGCGGCGGCACCATTGCTGATATGGTTACGCAAGAGAGACGAGGGGCTGCAATGGCTGTTTTCAGTATCGGTCCGCTTCTAGGCCCTATCGTCGGACCCGTTGCTGGAGGTTTCCTATCTGATGCTGAGGGTTGGAGGTGGTCGTTCTGGCTTCTGGCCATTGTTGGTGGGTTTCTTTCTATTCTCATGGTCTTCTCTCTTAAGGAGAGTTACGCCCCCGTAATCCTTCAGAAGAAGGTGGCCAAGTTGCGTAAGGAGACAGGAAACGATTTACTTCGATCGAAACTCGATGCCGGTTTGTCGCCTAGGGACTACTTTAAGCGAGGTATCATTCGCCCCTTCAAGATGTTGTTCCTTTCGCCAGTTATCGCCATCACGTCGCTTTATATGGCCGTCACATACGGCTATCTCTATCTAATGTTCACGACTATGACCGAGGTGTTCCAGGGATACTACGGCTTCTCAACAAGCACTGTTGGATTGGCGTTTATTGGACTTGGCGTGGGAAGTATGATTGGTATCTTGCTTTTCAGCGCTACATCGGATAAATATATCAGGAAGAAAGCTGCTGAAGCCGATGCGATAGCCCAAGCTACTGGCGCACCTAAAGCTGGCATGAAGCCAGAATATCGGTTGCCGCTGCTCCCTGTAGGAGCCCTTCTAATTCCGGCAGGTCTATTTATCTACGGGTGGACAGCCCAATATAAGGTCCATTGGATTGTCCCTATTATCGGAACAGCTATTGTCGGTATCGGAAACTTGCTCGTCTTTATGGTTATTCAATTATACCTAGTCGATGCCTTCACCATTTATGCCGCCTCTGCCATAGCATGCAACACGATTGTTCGATCTTTGGCTGGTGCCTTACTCCCACTGGCTGGACTGCCGATGTACGAAAAGTTGGGTATCGGCTGGGGTAACAGCACACTAGGATTTATCGCCGTCGCACTGTTCCCCGTGTCATTAGGCATAATCAAATATGGGGAGCGTCTCAGGAAAAGATTCGTTATAAAAAATCTCTAGTGGAGACATTAACTCTGCGGACTTTCTTTCAAAACCTCTACTCACAGGAATATTAGGTTGCATTAGGGAGGGTTTAGACACGAGGAAAAGGATACCATCTATCATATTAATACGTATACCAAGGTCATCACAGCTACACAATAGAAATTTTATCATCTAAACATACTATATAATACATAAAATCCTTAGTGTAATTAATTAGATTCGCGGCCGCCACCACACCAGACTCAAGATATATTAGATACTCCTACATAGGTAAATAACCATACAGACAACATTAAGAAAATAATCAATATTCTCCATCTATTTTTAAGCATTATTGAAGATTCAGCGTGGCTTAGAATTTAACGACGGATCCTGTTTACCCATCTGGATTGACTCTGACCGTCTATTGATTAGGTAGTTATTAAACGGAGTTTAGGGACTTAAGAGATCCGAGTCTCGATGAGACTATACATGTACATAAGCCCTAGTATGAATTGTCGGTTTAATTGTCAGAAGTAATATCAGGGGCTAATCACATCGTAAACTAGCAATTGATCATACATATACGAAAGGTGCCCCGACAAGTGTCGAGGCTTAACAAGCATTGTATATATCTGTGGTTGGGAAAGCCGCCCCTTTCCCCTTTAAACAGTAATTTATAGTATCTAAACAGAGAATGGGACGTTGCCGAACACTTATTCCTGTATTATGTACGACGTCTTAAACTCTGCCCCTGAATCCGACCGTAGTGCGTATCATCTCATATAAGCGCATCATCGCCAGTGATGCTTAAAAATCCCGAGAGATTTTAGTGCCCGTTGCTTATTCAATGCTCAAAACAGCATAACGGTTATTCAACTACAAATAGAAGCAGAAAATAGCATACATAGCTGTATTTAACACTGAAATGTTTATCCAATATCTAATAGGGGGCTTACTTTACCACGTGAGATTCGTTTCTGGTATCTTAGATGGGCATTCCTCCCGGGTGTAAATTTTAGGAATCCGCATACCGGTATTCGGTATTTCTGATTATCATCGACTCACCACAAGACTTGCTAAACCCGTTGCACTTGCGTCGTTGTGACAATATTATCTAAAAAGACATACGGCACAGCCATCCCAGAAAACGAGGTATGGGGTTAGGACACGCCGTTCCCACCCCTCAAGTGCCATTAGTTTATCTATGGCAGTAGTGCGAACCTATGCTAGACTCAATGCAACCAAGATGCTTCCGTAAACCCCGCCCCCTTGGGTCCCGAATCTTTAGCCGAGTGACGAGCGTTCTCGGAGGATGATGGAGTGCCATGGTAACTACGATAGTACAATATCATAACCATCGCTTAGTCACAGGAATGGTCGATCGTCTCCCCCACAAATCAAATATGCAAGTTTCCATCCATTTTTAGGCTGTCTACGACGAGTTTAGTATGGAATCGTGTAGCGACGAGCAGCATATCAAATTGACATATGATAACCCCTACTCATGTATCTAACCCAAGAAGATCCTAAGTAGCCCAATAGGAAGTTAACAATTCCTCTTGAGATTCCAAAGGATATATATAACCCAGGCATCCAAAGCAGCGAACAAAAGCAAGGGGCCAATTGCCATTTCGGGAACTACGTTGGCTCTCATTGGCTGGTACGTTGTGCTACACCAACATTAATGCTGCCTCCATTATCACCGTCTTTGTCCCATCGTACTGTCCTGAAGATGAAACTCGGTGTAAGAGTCTATTTCCAATTCTGAGACCTTGGCCAGTTATAGTTAAGACCTATTGATCGAAGAATACTGTTGATAAACTCGACCCATAGTGATGCAGAGGGGATTCATGATAATATAATTTGGTAGGAAAGCCTTAAGCAAATCAAACTGGTAACATCATTCAACGTAGTTACATATTATCTAACCCTTATAACTTTCTTTTCGCTGTTATTGAGCCCTCCCCGAAACCTAGCTCGAATTCGCTATTATATAAGCTCCATAAAAGCTCGAATAGGTGCAACAATGGCTTGATATACTTAGCCATGCAAACAAGCTATTCGACATGGCATTCTGACTTTACAAGCTGTCTAGAATCACATATCTTAATACTAGGCGAGATAGAATATAGACATAACTGTCTATGATAAAGTTTACTTGCTACTTGGATTGTATCAGATCCAGGTAAATAGTAGTATTACATTTAGTGCTCAGTGTTCATATATGAATGTGTATTTGCCTGGATATTGTCTAAGCGAGCCAAAGTGAGCCAAAGTGAGGGCCCCAAAAGAGGTTTAAAGACTTCCCAGAGAATCTGTACAATATCACAAGACTAGAGTTGGACCAAAGACCAAAGAGGTTGATGCAAGCCGTGGCCTACAATTATTATACCGCATGAACCTCATCTCAGACGACTACTCTTATATAGGCACACTCTCGGTAAGTTGTTAACACCTGAACTTTATTATCAGATTCTTCTTTATAGCAGCATGAAAGCATTCTGCCAAGCGTAGGAAGTAGGAGATTTCGATCCTGGCACATTCAAACAGCGACACATGCCTCTTCATACTAGTATCACTTCTAAGGCAATTTACCCGTTTTCTTGCTATTACTATAAGAATAGCTATAAATTAGCCGTTATATCCATACCGGTGTATCCCTGAGGATATATGCCAATATCCGTCCGGGCCGCCCCCACACTCCACTCTACTTGATACGGCCGGCGTGACTTCCACGGACACAGCCAATCAATAAGATCATGCCGTTATTTAGCTTTGCAGCTTCCCCATCGGCGTGGCTTCTATACTCAGGTGCTATCCATTCATAGGCTCGTGCTATTATTAAGCTTTGTTGGCGCCACTTCCATGAAACATGTGCCCATTCACGAGATCCTGTCTTTATCTAACTTAGTAGACTTCCTATCGTTGTTTCCTTCAAGGCATGGCTACTCCCATCGTTTGAGGCATTTGCCGTCCCTTCTAGTTAGATATATACAGCTTACACAACTGGCTAGTGAATGGTTCAAGATACACACTCAACGCTCTTCCCTTAAGATATACCAGTCATCATCCTTGCCCCTGAATATGCTGAGCTGTAGCCAGTCATCGTTAAGACTATTGGATACTTGCCCTCTTCGTTCCTACTCCAGGAGAAACTTGCTCGCCGTTACCATAAGACAGACCCGTACGCAGGCGGCGATTTCCCTATCGATTCTCCTGACCACAGAGACATCTGGAGCAAAGAGCTCCTGGCTACTTAATATCAATTCTTAGTCCACTCTTACTTAGGAGGTAAGTTCCTAGTTCCTTGCTCTTCAACAATCGAGCCACCTGGGTACGGATGTTCTCACTTCTTGCGTGCATTCTCACGTTACTAGCAGGACAACTGAGATCGTCAGGGCGATTCATCTACTTAGCAACAAATCGCCCTAGAGATTGATTTAATTCCTTGGAAGGTACTCCCAGATTCTTTTCTATTCCACACAAGTTCCTCTTCTATTTAATCCCACCCTTCTCCCAACTCAGCCCCAGAAATTCAAAAGTTCCTTCTTCATCCTCATCCCAACCCTCTAACCTAACCTAACCTAATACAATAAATTATCCTCTTCAACATTAACTACACTAACTTGTCGTCAAATTATTTAATAAATACTTTACCCTAATACACTCCTAGATACCTACCATACTATTGGACTCCTCTGCACGTTGCTGTAAGCATAGGAAGAGGCGATATCGTTAACCTCTTGCTCCAATACAAAGCTAAGATCTACATCCTTTCTAGAGGATTTTGCAACTGTCTCCTCCCAAACAAGGGACTGACATTCAAAGCAAAGAACTACATTCAACCTACCTGGATGCCTCTTCATACCGCAATCTGCCACAGCAGTCGACTATACTTCTGGGTTTCAAGGTTAGTATTTCCCTTGTATCTATGCCTAGTGATACCTCCCCATTGAATCAGAAAATTTGTTGGCATACTACCACCACTACCATCATCATCATCATCATCATTACACCTCTGCACACAAACACGCACACAAACACGCGCACAAACACGCGCACAAACACGCGCACAAACACAAACCAATCTCCACAGCAATCTCCTTCCATCACCAAACACCTTACCACAACTACACCTCCCCATCATTTACCTATGACCGCATAATTTGTTTTCCAGTTCCCCTTTATGATCATACTGTTTTAGGGAGAAAACATTTGGTTGTGGTGATGTGGAAATGACACAGCCAAACTGAACAGCTAACACATCATAGATCCAGGTACCTATAACTATCCTAAAGCCGTACCTATTTGTCTTGGATCTTGCGAATCAGTATCCATCATCCATCACTCTCAAAGATACCTCCACTTAGCTATTAGCTAGATCTGACTGGGCATCTTGAATGGTGTTGCAAGGGCTTCTATATGGGTAAGTGCAACTTTTTCGCTCCATTTGATGTATAATACCAACATTCCCCTCTCACAAGAATTACTACGAATGACTCCCGAGTTGTTTCGATTTAATTAGCTAACCAACACACGAATAGTCAATAAGAAACCATGAAAATATATTCTTCGAAAAGCCCAGACTACCCGAAACCGAGACCCTGTTGTCCTCCTCATTTATCAACTCAGAATGAGAGGCGATAGCTTCATGTCTCCATTATGCACGACCCTATTCTATCGTCCACCGTCAAAAAGAAAAGTCGCAAATCCTCTAAACTCACTATTCAAACCGCCTGGTATTCGATATTATCTATAGTTTTAACCCTAGAGTAATTTCTTACCGAACTCATCAAGGTCGAGATCGGCCCCACCGTTATCTAAGGAGACTCCTGGTTGTTGTCTCTCTACCTAATATGATCACATAGCCCTTCGATCACCAACGTCACTCCACCAAGCATTAAAATATCCTAACTAAAGAAATCAACAACCGCCTAAAATTGGATTATCCACTCTCCGCTATCTTCTACAACGAGCTATACCTATATTACTTGCTGGCCTTCTACCGATATGTGCTGCCAAAGCAATACGGGCCATTTGACAGGTTGATGTTTCATTCTTTATCGTAATTAAGCAAAGAAATTATTCCACCAACTAAGAACGGCTATGCACCACCGACTCATAGTCTTATTACACTATGAAAGATGCGGCCCAGTGTGCGAACCAAGCTCTCGGAGCATATCAACCTATACTCAGCCGGGGTACAGGTTGTGATGACTCAGAAGAGAATAAATGGCTACAAGTCCAGCCATAATCTACAGTATACATAATGCGAGGATCACACTTGAAGTCTCTCACTTCCCTAAGACTAGATACAAGGCCGTATGAAACGATCACGGAGGAGAGAGCTGAATGTTACGAGATGGAGCAAGAAGCATGGAAACGAAGAGGTTTTCCCGCAAGGAACTAAACTACCTACTATGAGAGCCCGCGGCTATACATACCGAAAGTATTCGTTATTCCGGATGTCCCATCTAGAATCCTAAAACCGACTATGAAACCCTCCGCAAGCGAATCTTAGCGCAGACCAAGCGGATCCACGAGCTCTAAATCAGCGACACTTTATAAAGCAATGCTGCATTGCAAGAAGATACCCCAAGGAAAGCATGAATCTCCAAATTGAGGAGATTGCCGTAATCCTGTTGTTGTAGTTGTCACGAAGTGGATCAAGAAGCATGGAAGCATGGAAGCAAACTTCGCTGTTCCGCGAGGAACTCTAACCTATCTAAACTACAAAAGCCAATCTACTCAGCCTTCTACAAAAGCTACTTTAAAGAAGACTCAGGTTTCACGAAAGAATACTGTTAAATCTACTAAGAAGGACAGTACCTCCACAGACCCTAAGTACTCCTCTTCAACCTCGAACAACCTTAGTTCCGAGACAGAGACTCCAAGCCCAAAGCTTAAGCCCAAGCCGCAACACTTCACTAAATTTATCCTTTGTCTTAGATGTCTCATCTAGGATCCCAATAGCAGTAAGTTCTCCCGAACTCATAGGAGCTGCCTTACATTATTGTGCGTGTAGACTGACTTTTTTATTAGGATGAGCTTGGATTCATTTTATGCCAACAACTCTCTCATGTCTATCGAGATACCAGCGATGATACTTCTGCTTGGGGGGCTACAACCATCAACTACCTAAACAACAATTCTTAAAGTAATACTATTGCTATATTCCAGCAAAAGACATTAGATATGCATTGTTAGCCGATGGCTAAGCTTATCGCAAAATATCGGGAGATACCTATCCTGTATCTGCTGAGGGTGATATCGCCGATACTGTCTTCTATCTCCACCTAAACCAAGGCGCTGGTCTCATAGGTGGATGATAATTTCATGCCCTCTGGACGTTAACAATTTAATCATCATCATTATTATTCAGACCTCGAGTGTCACGCGGTGGAGCAAGAAGCAAGGAAACAACTTCGTTGTTCCGCGAGGAATTCTAAGCTAGCTACGGGAACCTAGGGCTATACATACTGGCGGTGTCCTTTGTTCTAGATGTATCATCGAGAATCCTGACGCTTTGCACTGAAATTCATGGAGGAAACAATGTCAGACCCACTCGTATAATTATACGGTAGAGCGTTCCAAAACTCGCATCTTTCTTGTTGATTTTAGGTGTAGCACCTAGTTCAACTTCAATGTACATATCCTTTTATACTTAAATCACCGGGAGCGCGACTATGGCTGGTTGGATGACTGAGGTACAGAAGCAGAACTGGTGGTCGTCCGTCATGATGGGATTGTGTAGCAAGGGGAGGTTGACAGGATCCGCTTCATGATGTGGAATTATTATTACGAGGTAGACATAGATGGCATGGCAACAGCTTTGTTGTTCAGCAAGGAACTCAAATCTGAGGTACTACTTATGAGAATACTCGTCTATGGCGCCGACATCTAAGAGTAGTTGTTTGAAGGGCTGAGATGACGTTGAATATGAAATTATTGGTGACAATTTCCCGATACTGTGATAAGTACTGTAGTAATACATATATAAAAGTCAGTGATAACCTTATAAAGAGATGTGGAATACAATTTCGATTTCCCCGTCTCGGCCGATTAGATAAGAAGAAGAGGTGGGGATGATGCCCCGCCTAGACTAGCCCAATATAACGATAGCTGCTGGAACCACTGGTCCACCGCCACGCTGCTGCTACCAAGGTCGCGGAGCGATGCACGCCATGGGGGCCGGCTGTGCCTTACTGTGTACACCTTCTCTTTATTCCGCTAGGACACAGTGACCGACTTACCGACCTTATGACAAACCACCTCGTGATCTTTCCGTTTTATCCAACCTCCCTCAACTAAACAACGACAAATAAGGAATAAGGTCCCGACGTGATTCTTTTCTTCCTAGCGAAAAAACAACAGCAATAACAACAAGAAACTCTCCGATACCCCCGATATTCTCCTGCGAACCGGAACTTTTAGTACATTCTACTGTACTCGATCTCCTCAGTCAAGATGGTGGTATGTTTCCCCTTACGCACATAATCAATCTCCTTATGCGAGAGCATCGGTTCTTCCCTCTGCCCTGCGAAGCTCTTGAAGAAAGGCAAAAGGCTGTCGCTCCGTTGCTATGGGAACTGCTGTTTATATCTCTCTTGTACTTGCTTTCTTGCTTGCTCTACTTCGCGACGACGCTGATCTCTGATCGATGTGTCTTCTTCCCGACAGTTTCTCAACTTGCTGACATTTGGCCTCTGGGGAAAGCTTGGACGACTCACTCACTACGCCGTGGATGCGGTTCTCAGTATGCGCTCCCTTCCCTTTTCTTCTTCCTCTCTACTCTATCTATCTATCTAGGTCTCCAGTGGAAGCAACTAGCTAACCCGATCCGCAGTCTCGACTATCCTCGCGGGCATGAGGCGCTCGACCGGCCTAACGTGAGTACCTAAATACATACATACATGCATACATACCATACCATACACCTATCTCCATGTCATCCGATCGTATGATTGCAGCGCGGCTATATCGCGGGGAAACTGCCAAGGCGGGAGAGGCTGAAATGAAAAAGCAACCGCGACGATAAATGGGTTTTTTTTTATAGGGAATAGAAGGCTGATCTGATCATCCGCAGTTTCAACACCGAGCGCGTGACTGTCGGCGAGACTAAAGAGGCCAATAAGTGGATAGAAAAGTACCTGGGCGTCGGCGAATGGGTCATGGATCAGTCCGTCGCGATAGCCGGGTCCAGCGGCTGGTTCCAGCGGACCCGATGAGCGGTTGGTTAATTAGTTACGAGACGAGGAGGGTTGGGGATAACGTGCGATATATCTATGACTGGAAATCGATCCGCTTGAACCGTCATCGCCGTTACGATTCTTCTTGGCGAGACGCCTATCCGAGGCCGGTTACCCCTATCGCCGATGCATCACCACCACCACCACCCCTCCACCTCGAACCGGACCCGTACTCGATTGGATTTTCCTTCCCCCTCTTTCACGAACAGGCGTTGTTGTTGTTGGGTCCATATATCCATTTGATGAAAGTTTCTTACTGCTACCATGATAGATGAAAGGAATGAAATGCTTGCTTTTGCTTGCTTCACTTGGTCACTACTCCATGCGTAAGGCGACAGTTGTCGCGACCGCATTACGTTATATAAAAATATAAAGCTATAGTCTTATTTGCGAGCAACGTTTTGTCCCTTTCGTGCCGTTATAGCTTTTCTCCTAGGTGATCTGCCTAACAGTCGCCTGTGTTTCGCATATACTACTACTCAGTAAACCCCCTTTAACTCGACTCGAGCATCTTAAGTAGGCGGATTGAGAATACACTGATAATCGTAATAAACTTCTCATTCGTAAAATAGGAGTATCTACCCCCAACGCTACTCTCCTAATATGCTATACCACAATACCTATGGTATACGCATCTAACCCCTGAACTCCGCTGGATCCCATCACGACCATGTAGTCCGCAATGTAATCCCGTGTACTAACTAATCAGATAAGTAATTCCTCTACACCCAACGCCAAGCAGACGACGCCACGCTGTATTCATAGCTCTATATCCCACCCTCATAAGCATTAATCGCTGTATTCATGACTCGTATTCATGATCGCATCACATACATACACACAATGATCTCGATAGTCGTGTAGACTAATCAACGACGTCGTCATCTCTGCGGCTTTCAGAGAGCAGATCCGGCGGGATCTGGTTATCATCCTCGTCCTCAATCTCGCTGCTCTCCCTCCTGAGACGGCTGCGGTTAGGCGTAGGTATGTCTTTCTTAACCCGGCTCTGCGGGGGGCTATGCATGGACAAGAACTCGACGGGAATATCATTGTGGCTCTCATCCTCGCTCTCGTGATGTGGTTCTTCGCTCAGTAATCCCGGCGGCACCTCATTATCGCTCTCGTCGCGGTGCGCGGCGCCGAGCAGGTCTGCAGGGGGGCTGCTTAGTTGCTGCGCGTCGGGATTGTCCCAGCGCCGGACCACGCTACGGCTAAGTTCCTCGTCCTCGTCCGGTTCTGAGGAACGCGGTTCGATATCCGATGTCCCGTTTTCCCGCACGTCGACGAGGTCGTTGCTGCCGGCAGATGTAACTGGTGTGATTATGCCGTCGTCGTACCCAGAGCTGCGGATTATTTCCGCGAGGAATTCCTTGATACCCTCAAAGTGTGCTAGTTCAGCGCCGATGGCGGCAATTAGGAGGTTCCAGCCGCGGGACTCGACATAATCGTGCTGCCTCTGGATTTCACGCAAGGTCTCCTTGAGGACCTTGTACTGGTCTCGCAGAATAGATGCCGGGTCGCCAGATTCAAGATTCTGCTGCTGCTTAGTGGCATCTTGCAGCGATTGGTTTAATTGAGTCTCGAAATCGACAAGCATGGTGAGAACCTGCTGCCATATTTCGCTACCCTCTTCCAGCGCAGCCCGTTCCCTGTCAACGACAGTTTTGCGCTGCTCGAGCACGGCGACTTCGCCTTCCCACCAATCCTTCGCCATTTCCGCCGTTCGTCTCTCTGGTCGCAGAGAAAGGAAATCGACGCCAGACACATGTTTCGACATGAGCGCGGCCAAATCCTCGCCGCCCTGTTCCTTCAAATCCTCGACTTCAAGCACTTGTACGCCTGGGTATTTCATCAGCTCAGAAATGCCCTGTTCGCACTGCTTCAGGGCGCCCTTGTACCCGCTAAGGCTGGCTTCTCGGGTACTCCTGGCCTCCTCAAGTTTTCTTTCTAGGCTGGCTTTCGTTCTCCTCAACAGTCTGAGCTTTTCCTCGAGCTTCTCGATATTAGCACATACCGTGCGGTGTTGACTCTCCATTGTCGCTATTTCGGTCTCGATCGGCGTCTCGTTATCTTCTTCTAAAGCCTTCAAATCGGCCGTGATAGATTTACGCTGCGACGATAGATTACGTAACCTTGACAAAGCGGCCTTCCGCTCAGCCAACGCGGTAGCGATATATGCATCTTCCTCATTCTTCAAGTCAGCCAACATGGTGACCGAGCGAGCGATACCGATACGGGCCTGTCGTTTCGACATAGGTCTTTTCTTGGGCTGGCGAACAGGCACGACGGAACCTTCGGATAGCTTTGTCTGAACGGAAGATGCCGTCATATCTGGAGATAATCCTTGCTTGGTGCCTTCGGGGGAAGTCTTTCCTGTATCATTCCCTTCAAGGTCTCGTTCTAGCGCAACACCTTGCGCATCTAGTAACTTCTGAAGTTCATTCTGTAGTTGGCGTTCCCGCCGCTGTAACATTTTGAAAGTGTTGTCAACGTCTGACTGTATCGTACGGTCTGCCGAACGATCAGGCCGTCCTTTGAATATACTCTCGACAAGAGACGTATGGGTACTAGTAGTAGCATGTCTACTATCGCGCGGCTCGGTGCGGATGGTTGGTCGCCAAATACCAGGCGGAACCTTAAGATCATTATTCGTAGGCTCACCCGAGTCGTCTAGGGAGCTGGGGGATCGAGATCGCGAATACTGCGGCCGACCTTGGTAGGCGAAGGCGATTGCCTTGCCTTTACCTTTGGAGCGAGAGGAAGCATTCATGTTTGGTGTATTTATCCCGGACCCGTTAGGAGTATCGGAAACGATGTCTCTGTAGGCGAGTATACGAGGAGAATCTGGGGAAAGGAACGCATCGTCAGGTCGGGGGGAGAGCTCAGAGAGGTCGTGTTCTTCTGCCTGGCGCCGCGGCGGGGAAGTATATAATGGTAAGAGAGCTGACATTCTGCCTTCACCAAGTCCTAGCTTCGATAGTAAAGTATTCCCAAAGCTCATGTTTGTCACCTCCGGCATATGTGGGCTCGGATAACGTTATGTTAGAATTCGATACTGGAAACTCTCTCTCGGTTGCATTTTGTTAAACAATAGACGCATGAACACCAGAGCAATTAAAACAATAGAGCGCCAAAGCAAAGAAGATCAGCTCTAATATGATATGTCACTACGATATGCGGGATGTTTCTAGGAATGTGGAGGAAGGTGATCTCAGCCCACGGTATCGATAGCTGGTAAGCTGCTTAGGTCAGGTAGTTAAAGTCATATCGATAAATGCTTTATCTGGTCTTTATCTGTCTATCTTTCAGGGAAAGTGACAGGGTCATAAGAGCTTGGCAGGTGCCGAGACGAGAGACATGCAGATTTAAAGATGTTTCTTATTGGTTCATTGCTGACATGGAACCAAACTATCATCCAATTACCAATCACATTAGGTAAGGTATTATTAGATATTATTTGTACATTTCCAAATGTCTGAACTTCAACTAATGCAACTTACCAAGACCTTGGTTCGCCGGTTTAAAATATCATCTGAAATACCTCCCTTTAGATAAAATATATTGGGTGACGTCGGAAATGTAACCAGGGAATAGACCGTTGTGACCTTGTCTGAAGATCCTCCGCATCATTTATTCCCCCCCTGTTCCGCCTCTCTACCCTTGTTCCCTTTCTTGTCATGCATCCAGGTTCTGAAACGATCTGTTCGAGATATTTGCCCAGTCACGAACTCGACTTGGACTATTCAGATATGACGATCTTCACTGGCTTGCACGAACAACCCTACGAATAAGTAAAGATACCTTCCTACAAGGTTGTCTCGGTGCTTTAGTCGTATCATATATCGATGTACCTTAATCCAAACGGAACGTGTCCTCGCTGCTTCAACCATGGATACCATGGATACCATGGATACTACGGATACCATGTAAGATCTAATTCCGTATCAGTGTTTTCTCATCCACATTTACGTGCATACGTCCATCTACATAGGGAACAAAAATATGGGATCTCTTCGTTGTTGGTGATCTCCGCATGGGGATCTCGAACCCAGTCGCCCTATCCCCTAATATAAATTATAATTGAGGTAGTAATTGAACACCAACTAGGTAGCGACCCTATTCACCCCATTATCTCCCCATACCATACCTTGCAGCCCGTCACCGACGCAACACTGGCAGCCACTGATCTACATATCTAATTCTCTAGTAGACCAGCTGTGAGTTGTTGCGGGGGGGGATAATTGATTGACTTCTTGGATGCCGGGAGACGATTTATCTAGTCGTGATCGCCACATCAACCTCGCGCGTCATTCACTCTTCCAACTGTTGCCAACCGGGTTTCGTTGCGCTGCCCCTCTTGAGTTGAACAGTTGAACAGTTGAACAGTTGTCAAGAGGTTCAATTCACTTGGTACTTGATCAACTGGTACCTTCCTTGCAGGTTATTTCCATTCAATTAATCCTCAGGGTCAGGTTAAATTTTACTTGTTTGCACCCGTCAATTCCTACAAACACCAAACATATTGTAGGAACCTCGCAAGCAACGCCAATCCTATAAAGTTTAGAACTCGACCATCTTACTACAGGATATTGAATTGGTTGTGATATTGTCAATCAACATGCTAGCGCCTCTTCTCTTGAACAAGGCGGGCGTCTTGCTCGCCGCATTGTCCAGCGTTGGTGTAGCTCTCGCCGGACCCGTGGATGTACGACAGGCAGCCAAGGTAAATAAACAAGAAATTCTACTACCTTAAGATATTTTATTCTAATATAGTCGCTAATATTTCATATAGGATGTCGTAGCTCGCGCAGCCGATGTCTCAACCGTCACAGGTTATGCTCATCCGTTGACGCTCACTGCTCTGTCTGCACTTCGCCCTGATCAGACACCCCTGTCTTACGCCTCGCCTCCTACGGCTATCACCGTTCCTACCAAACCACTACCGCCTGCCGGAGACAAGGCTGCCGAAGAAACTGGTGTCCAAGCTAAGGTAGCGGACGTCTCCGAGTCCGAACCCGCCGCGTCCCAGACCGACGCGCCAAGCGCAACTGCTGTCTGCACATCAATTGCTGGCACCTATCCCACGGCCACCATCCCCAACTTCTGCAACCCCTCGGCCCAGGTCAACGCACCCAGCTTCATCCCGAGCCGCACCGACATCCCCACCGCCACTGTCACCGTGGGCGCCGTGACTAACAAGCTCGACTGCTGCGTGCAGTGTGCCGGCATCTTCAACTGCGTCGCCTGGCGCTTCGTCCCCGTGTACACCCAGGCGCCCAACCCACACCTGCCCGGTGGTTTTGACCCTTGGGGCCGCGGTGACTGCGAGGCCGTCTACCACACGGGTAACCCGGATGACGAGACGAACACCGCGCACGACGACTCGGCGGCGAACCTGTGTCCCAACGGCAAGGTCGGCGAGCTACTGGCTAACAACGGTAGCGCTTCGACTAAGGCTACTGGCAGCTGGATGAATCTGTACTACAATGGCTGGAATGAGGGTCCCTGCGCTGAGCCCGTGGCGCCGTTTGATAGTGGCAAGGATGCGGGACGAGGAGATGAGGCGAATTTGTGTTCGTAGGTTGGAGAGTTATGCGATGGAAACTAGTTCGGTTACGATAGATGAATAGCTCGTAGTTTACGACAGTTATTTTTAATGCGATGATTTATCATTACACCTACCGTAATTCTATGGTTCGTGATCCGTTGTCTAAACGTAGGATGCTTCTCCAATATCATCATCCTTTATTATTAGGCTCATCCTTCCTACGGACATAAGTCACATGCTATCCTACGCGACTATGCTGGTCGAAGATTAAGACCCTTAGTATCATGCCGGTTAATTACTTAGTAGAGCTACCATAATTCTCATAACCCGAAAATAAGGATGTATTTTAATTATAATGCCTAGGATATAAATAGCACAGAGGGTATCTACCGAACAGCCCTACCAGACTATTGAAATAGTTTAGTGGTGTCCTCAATTTCTTTTTCATTCGTGCGGTTCTTTAGGCTAGAAGTGGGCGGTCTAGATCTTAAATGTACCTACCTATGCAGGACAGCTTCCTTTAGCAGATGAAGATAACTGTCATTCGGTTGGTAAGATAGATACCTGATGTAACGTGAGCAATAGATATTACATACATTGGAAGTGGTTTCTTGGGTAATGGTACTCTTATTGATTGATTGGGCACCTCTTTACTACATTTATGCTACGTTCTTAGACTACTTAGCCAGGAAGATCATAGAGAGCAAGGGCACCTTAGAATAACAGTTACTGCAGAATTCGAACTAATAATAGGTTTTATGGTTGAATCTTAAATCATATACTACGTCCGCAGCGCGGTGTAGATTACTAGACCTACGGATGAAATATGGTAATGTCGAAAAGGTAACTCCTCAAAGTCGCCGACCTTTGATAGGAAGCGTCTTTACGCCCAGCCTGAGTTGGTTAACCAGAGTCAGCTGAACTTACAAAAGAATTTAAGGCTTCTCCTTCACAAATGAAATCATATATATCGTAGACTAAAACATGTTAGTCTGTTGGAGGTTCTTTGGGGATTCACTTATACCTATCTCACATGAAGTTTTTAGATTATATTTCATACAGCTGGAGATATATACAAGAGAAGGAAATGCTACATCAAACTAATATAACCTCTGGCAGAGATGAGGCCTCTCATATGAGTAGATATTTTCTTATGTTGACACCGGAACTTGATACGATATTTGACAAAGTAGACACCAGGTACATAATAGCATTCCCGTAGTAATTATGCTGTTAGATGAGGAAATGTACTCTCCAGCGGACCGTCAATGGCTACTATGCCGCGGGTGCCTTTCTGAGGCACGATTATCGAACATCATTGATCTCACATCCATATACCTAACCGAGGTGAGAAACTTAGGTAGAGGTAAGTGACTAAGCGGGCTCTGGGAGGGGGGTAGCGCTATTCTTTAACCATCTTCACATATATTTCTAGCCGGTAATGGGCGATCCTTTTATGGATTCAAGATACCCTCAGTCTATTAGTGGTAAAGCCTTTGTAAGTCTATGAGCTGGCACGCCGAGCTGCAATGCATGCAGAGCCGACCCCGCAATCTCTGACGTAACTAGAATAGTGATGACCGGATACATAAACCATTTATACACTTGTAATAAGCTCCCTTGTGTCTATATCATTGCCTATATTATTGCCATCAGATTTATATGCCAAGGTGACAACCGAGAGATCCGACTTGAGAGCAAGAACCCTCCCCCAGATATTGCTGGGTGACGGTTCCCCGCGTTCCCTAACGGCCCCTCCTCCGTCTCTATCTCAAATCCCGGCGGCGTCCCGGGCCCAGGAAAGATTCCGTGTAACCGGAAACGCCATCGTTACTGGCGGAGCCGGCGACTTGGGGTTTGCAGCGAGTCGCGCTCTTCTCGAGCATGGCGTAGAAGGGCTCATGATCTTCGACATGAACCCGACGGAAGCACAAGCCAAGGTCGATTTGCTCAGCTCCGAATTCCCGGGTGCCAAGATTCAGTTCCTGGAAGTTGATGTGACGGATGAAGACGGAGTAGATGCAGCTGTGGGAGAGACGATCAAGCTATTCGGGAGCATCAGTACCTTGGTGAGCTTTGCTGGAATGGTTGCCTGTGGACACGCTCTGGATTGGTCGGCGAAGGACTGGAATAGAGTAATCAATGTCAACACAATTGGCGGATTCCTTGTTGCTCGTGCGGTCGCTCGGACTATGATAGAACACGAAATCGGAGGGAGTATGACGTTTATAGCGAGTATGTCAGCACATAGAGTCAACTTTCCTCAGCCGGTATGTAATATCATGTTCCATGCCCCCTCCAAGCCATATTTTATCACCCGAACCGACTCTTATTATTACAGCAAGTATCTTATAACGTCTCAAAAGCTGGAGTTGTAGCTATGGTGAAGTCATTGGCTGCAGAGTGGGCAAGGTACGGAATTAGAGTAAACAGTATTTCCCCGGGATATATGGACACCATATTAAATGAAGGGGATGGCCTAGACGAAGCGAGAAAGATGTGGCTTAGTCGAAATCCATTGGGAAGAATGGGCCAGCCCGATGAACTAACCGGGGCTGTTGTGATGCTCGCAAGTCGTGCTGGGAGCTATTTCAACGGTTCAGATCTGCTGATGGACGGAGGACAGACGCTCTTCATGTAATAGCTGTGGTCGATTACACTCTCAAGTCTGTACACTCTAGGTGAGAGCCAGAGCTTTACATTAAGTATGAGACTCGGCCTTGAGCTTTCGTATAGCTGTGCTGCTTATCTTCGTGGCAAAGCTTTGCGTGTCCGCCGACTTATGCACGATCCCCTCAGCATCGAGGACGTCGACTTCAAATATTTCTAGCTCTCGCCAGCCGAGTTCTTTTCGTTTTTCATTTACCGCACTTCCCCCGCTTCTCGTCTCTCCCGAAACTACGAGAGCATCCATATTTTCAGTTGTGATGGTAGGACCAAAAGCATCTTGGATGACCACGCAGCGAACTTCGATAGTGTCGTTCCGGAATCGAGCAACGAGTTCATCATTTTCCTTGGACGCTTGTAGAGTCTGACCTCCTTTCCAGCCGTTCTTGGATAGCTCTAGTATGGAAGACAAAAATTCCATCGTATTCATAGCACGTTCGTCCCAAGATTGCACATATTCCGCATACTTCTTCCGCTTGAGTAATTCATCGCCGGTGATGCCAATGACGAATTTGCATGGGGTCGACGTGCCATCCTCAGGCACTTTTAGCAATAATACGGCAGCAGTCAAGAGCAGTTTGTGCCCAGGGTGTAAGTGATCAAAGGTTCCTCCTAAACATACGACCGAATGAGGGCTAGTCTGGGGGGATGACTCCGAAGGAACCGGTGGTCCAAGTGATACAGCAAGCCCACCATCCACAACAACTAGCTGGGACTGCTTTAAGGTCTGAATGCCCTCAAGAAGCTTGAGGTACGTTGAGAGTAATTGATAGCCTGGCTCGTTATTTGTATGGAATATGTATCTCCAAGGATGATAAGCTGCGGTGAAAGTTGCAAGATCGACTATTGCTGTATTATTCGGTTTTATGGCTGTCTTTAAATCAGCTGGGATTGGTTTAGATGTATCATGATCGATTAGAACGACCCGGGCGTCTACGGATCCAGGACCGGCATGAAGATCGGTTGGGATAGAAAGTTCAGCACAAATAACGGATATGATGCTGTATAGATCAGCTAGAATAGACTGGGCGTAAGGCCAAGAAAGCGATTTGTGTCGTGCAAATTTGCCTGTAAGAATTGGCGATGCCAGAGCAATGATCAAGACCGCTCCATCTTTTCCGCCTTTCTCGGATTTCAATCTTGAGAGAGCGGCCTTAAGCGGGGGCTCATACGCGGCGTTAAGAGCAAGCCGGGATGGAGGATGCGGAGGTGGGGGTAGCAGTAAGAGCGACGGGAGATCTGCCATGATGATGCTATTTATTTGTGTCATAAAGACGAGTATGTGACTTGAGTTGCTGATTTCAATAAGTTCTTGAGAGTAAATCTAAGGAGTTGGATATTGTGATGAATATATAAAAGAATTTGCCGACTAGAATAAGCTTTCTTGATGTCAATAGCGGTTTGTCTGAGTGGCGTGATGGTAAGCAAGAAGCCTTGAGCTAATTCCTTATGGTTATGGTTAAGAATTGCGGTTAAGAATTGGTAGTTAGTTAGATCAAGAGAATAAAGTTGAAAGAGTAAGAGAATAATTGTTGAGCTGTATTATAAACGCAAATGTAATACCATACCTAGAATAGGTAGACTATTGTGTTGAAGGATCAAGGCTTTGTTCTATAAGCGCTTCTGATTAATAAGATAACCTAGGTAAAAGGTAGGTAGATGTAGATGTATGGGTGAGATATATGCATGTGTGTTGCTCATGCCGTAAATCAGTGGATACATTATACATGTAGGTAGCTGTTTGATGGAGAAGCCGAATTGAAGCACCTGCGCGCTACTAAAGCTTATACCTTATGTACTTGGGTACATTGGTACTTTACTGGCAGCTGTCAATGTGGGATGTTTTCCGATATCAGGTGTTGGGCATGTATGTCCATGTCTCGGATTACTATTTAACTCTAAGTCCAAAGTCGAGTTTAGCTCATTCACTGCCGAATATTAACAGGAATAGATAATCTATGCCTTGCTTGAATGTCTGGATTAAGATACAATTCTAATATGTACCTACGGCTTTAGTGTATGTAAGGAGAGAAGTACCTTATCTTGTACCTTACGTTAGGTATGTACCTGGCATAATGTAAAAGCCGCGAACTTCAACAAGGAAATCGCTAACCTAGTGGCATGTACCTATACATGTACCTTAAAGTACCCAAGTACACAATGACCTAGGAAACAAGCGCTGGTGAGGGGAACCTTGCGGCAATACTCAGTAACTAAAGACGAAATCTTACCAAGGCATCGCATCCTGCCCAACCATCTCCACACTCGTTAGACGGTATCGTTTAACACCCTTCATTTGGAGATCAATTCCAATCGTATAAAATTACCTAACTTAAGTAACTACAAAAACAACTCCGGCCGCCAGTGTCAAAAGACATAGGCGCAAGGCGCATACGCAATCATTTTAGCACGACGCGACAAGGACTGATTGAATAGTTCTCTTCCTCATTATCTCATTATCTACCTCCCTCATCAACTGCGGCGACAACTCCAATTGCGACCAGCACCACCACCCGCGGTACATTTCGATACATACCCTGTTGTTCACTAAGTGGTAATCGCAAGAGCCCAACCGAGAATCGTCCCGCCCGACGTCGCGAATCTATTTTTGAGCAGGGGCGTGTCCCGGCTTTTGACTGCTATCGACTTTTCTACACTCTACTTGCGACATCTAATATTTGAAAATATTAGCAATCAATAGCCATTAAATAATATCGGCGTGAGCGTCGACAGGTCGAGCGACCACCTCCTTACTTCCGCCCCCTCCTGCGGTTTTTGCTCGTACTTGCATCCTTTGGCCGCAACACCGGCCAATAGCCGTTCGATCCAACCAGCATCTCGCAGCTCTGTCGCGGCTGCTAGCGCATCCAACATGAACCAGGCAAGCCAGTACGGAGCCGCCCCGAGACGAACTAATACATATGGCTCTCAGCATGATGAACTCCATATCTCTTCTGCTATGAGCCACAGCGGCCAAATCTCTCCGCGGGACTATACTACCGCCTCCGCTCCGCACATCCAGCTCGACCAACCCGCATCGCAACCCGTCAATCCTCAGTACCAAACTTCGGGTGTGCCCAACGTCCTTCAACCTGGAGGACTAGGCCCCGTTCGTCCCCCCGCTCTGAGTGCCAATACCGCACCTACCCTACCCACCATGTCCGGTGCCATACAACACTCTCCGAGCGAGTACGCTTCGCCGTCCAAGCCACCGACTTTGAGTTTATCAGCACACGGCTACTCTCGCTCTAGTCCTGCCGGTCCTTACGAGAATTCTTCTACCTCGTACTCCCCCTACACTCCTACCACCCCCGGAGGATCCAACCCCGGCTCATCACAGTACATGTCGCCGCAAGATCCTAAATATACCGCTCCCGGTTCTCAGCGAAACATCTCCAACACACCGCTCGGTCTAGCAGACATTCGACCTCGAGCCGACTCAAGTCTATCCGACGGCCCGCCCGGTACCCTAGGCTACGAGCTCGCCAATGTTCAACCCTCTACCAGCAATTACGTGGCTCCTTGGGCGCTATATGCATTCGACTGGTGCAAATGGGCTCCCCAAGGCAGGGGTGCCGGCAAGGTTGCCATTGGAAGCTATCTAGAAGATGGCCATAACTTTGTATGCTGACGACCCATAGCTCGAGCCTTAGCCTTAACCCATTCGTGACCACTGCTGACCCTGTTTATAGATTCAAATACTCGACACACAGGTTACCACTACCCCCTCCGATATATATACCCCCGGTTCGTCTAAGTATAGCATGGAATTTACCAAGGTTGCAGAAGCAACTCATTCATACCCCGTTACGCGCCTTCTGTGGGAACCTCCATCTTCCCAGAAGCAATCTACTGATCTCCTGGCTACTTCTGGCGATCATCTTCGGCTATGGTCCTTGCCGTCCGACGCCCAGTCATCTCATTCGAACAATATAACTAAGCCGAACCTGGGCGCACCCATAACGAAGCTTACACCATTGGCACTATTATCTAATTCGAAGACGCCAGACCACACGGCGCCTCTCACGTCGTTGGATTGGAACACCGTCTCGCCCAGTCTTATCATCACCTCCAGCATCGACACGACTTGCACTATCTGGGACATTCCGTCCCTAACAGCCAAGACGCAACTTATTGCTCACGATAAGGAAGTCTACGATGTTCGATTTTGTGCCAATAGTGTGGACGTGTTCGTTAGCTGTGGACAAGATGGGAGTGTGCGAATGTTTGACCTTCGCAGTTTGGAGCATAGTACTATTATCTATGAACCAACCGCCAAGGATGACCGAGGTAAGTTACTAGAATGATATTCTTAAAGATGACCATTTTAACCATATGACAGACGCGAATGGTGGAAGGATAAGCCCGACGCTGGCCCAGCAAACCATGTCTCACGCACCGCCTCTCCTGAGGTTGGCAACCTCGCCTCATGACACTTATCTCTTAGCTACGTTCGCCCAGGATTCCAATGTTATTCGCATTCTCGATGTACGACAGCCGGGGCAGGCGTTGCTGGAACTACGCGGCCATGGTGGATCCCTGAGCTCGGTTGAATGGTCTCCCGGAAGGAGAGGACTGCTCGCTTCCGGTGGCGATGACTGTCAAGTTCTGCTATGGGATCTTATTAACAGTACTCCTACCCCCGGTTCGTCCTCCAACGGCGCCGGTTCGGCAGAGAAACACCTCAGTCCGGTTGCCAGCTGGCAGTGCGACTACGAAGTTGGCAACCTTGGCTGGGCTCCTCCTCTCCACAATGGAGAGGGTGTCGGCGACTGGCTAGGTGTTAGTGGTGGACGAGGAGTCTGGGGTGTCAAGATCTGAAGTGCTCTATTTACGCATGTGAAAACCCAGTGCAGTTGGAGTACTACAAAGCAAAACCCCCCTATGCCAACAGCCATGCTCAGCGATGATCTATAAGCTAGCACTACCCCTCAGATTGCTATATGCATTTACGAAGCAAGGCGTTATCTGGGCCTGCAACACGTTTTTGGTTACGAACAAGCCCTTAGAGTTTGTGAGCGAAGGGCATAGCTGAGCAGGAGACAGTCTATTGTCGGGTAGAGTAGACTGTCTGATGAAAATGAGGGAGCCGATTAGGTATCCGATATGAGAGGCAAAGGTTGTGCCGTCCAACACTAATTGTCTAGGAGTATCGTACTCAAGTCTTAATTTGTATATTAGCAGCCATTCTAGTGGGCGAGCAGGCAGAATACCATGATGAGTCCGCAGATGGATGAATCGGTAGGCGGCAAAGTACCAGCGGTTGGTGATCGGTGGTATACGGCGAGGAACGGCCGCTTCAGTACAATAAGAACGCCATGCACCTTAAAAAAAAGGAAGTATGTGGTGAACTAAGGTGTGTTTTGTTTATTACTGTGCTTCTAGTTTTATGCTTTGTAGTGCTTAGAGATATATACCCTGGTGGGTGCATGGGGAGTAAGAAGTACTACGTATTATCATTAGCCTCGGTGGCTTTTTATGTTAGTTATATGTGAGAAAGACTCAAGATTACCTAAAGTGCTATGATATTAAGAATGATTTTGACGCTTCGATGACGCTCGTCCTTGAATACACTGATACAACATTTTAAAAGCTTCAAGGCGAAAGCAAATAAGTTGTTACGCTTGGACATAAATACGTACACAAGATTTCTAAAAAGGGCCGTCTCAAAGCATGTCTTTATCTTATATTTTTTTATTTATTTATTATAAATATCATATCATATCCTGATCTTTTCTCTTTGTATTGTTGTTGTTGTTGTCATTCCCCAATCGTTCCAGATACAACTGCGTGAGGTACCTAGATACCTGACAGCTGCCAAATCACTTGCTTCCAAAAACATTTCATCATTGGCCCTTTAGGTTTCCCCGCTAAGCTATATTTATATTAGCGTGGTTGAGCTTCCATTCTCCAGAATTATCCCAGAGATTTAGCACGTTGCGGCTGCTGCAGTTGAACGTAAAAGAAACCATCTTTCGCGTTCATCCTCCATCACCTATCAACCACCCCATCCTACACACCTTTTTCTCATTTCCTTTCATTCTCTTCACAACTTCTACCTCCTTTCAAATATTTACACGCGTCGATACATGCGCTTAATAATTGGGCATCATGAGTGACCCTCGCGACCACGATATCGAGTCCGACGAGGAAGAGGACTTTAATCCGGCACCTGCTGACATTAGCGACGACGAGCAGGATGACGAGCCGAAGCAGCAGTCACGAAAGTCCTCGCCTCCTCGAAATGGAGGTGATAATGAAGATGAAGACGAAGATGAAGATGCCGAGGATGGCATAGGAAATGACGACGATGAGGAGGATGAAGAAGAAGATGACGAAGAGGACGAGGAGATTCAAGTAAGCTATTTCTTATCCATCCTATAATCCATTGCTCTCTTCGTCCTATACTACTAAGCCCAATATCTAACTCAATTTCAATCTAAAGGGTCACCGTCGCAAGCGTCGCCGCGACAGACGAAACGCGTTCATCGATATCGAAGCCGAAGTCGATGATGAAGATGAAGGCGAAGATGACGAGGAGGCCGCCGAAGAGAATGAGGGATTTATCGAGCACGAAGAAGGAGGCGATTTTGGCGAGCAAAGCCGACTAGATGATGACCGACGACATCGTGAGCTCGACCGACAGCGTGACGCGGTTACACAGGAAGATCTGGAGCGCGCGGCCGAAGGCTACGTACGAAAATATGGAAACCGCCGCACTGCTAAGGGCATGGGCGATTCTGCAATCATTCCTCAGAGATTGCTCCTACCAAGCGTGGACGACCCGGGTATCTGGGGTGTGCGATGCAAGGAAGGCAAGGAGCGCGAAGTAGTCCAAGCCATTACGAAGAGGATAGCTGAACGCTGGAATACCAAGGACCAGTTAGCTGTTACCAGTGTCTTCGAACGAGGCGGACCTAATTCCATCTTGAAGGGCCTGATTTACGTGGAAGCCCCTCGACAGACCGACGTGATGATGGCACTCGAGGACATGATGAACGTATACCCTCGTACCAAAATGCTTCTCGTTGACATCAAAGAGAGACCTGATCTATTAAGGGTTCAGAAGACACCTACTCTGGAACCTGGTGCTTGGGTACGACTCCGCAGACCTGCCAAGCATGCCGGCGATCTCGCGCAGGTTCTTGATATCACAGAGAACGGCCTTGATGCTAGAGTACGCTTCATACCTAGACTCGACTACGGACTACGAGATGAGTCAATGTCTTTGACCGCCGATAAGAAACGACGACGTCCAGTTGCAGGCCCGCGGCCCCCTCAGAGGCTATTCAGCGAAGTCGAAGCGAGGAAGAGACATCCCCGTACGCTTCAGTATAGCAGCCAAACCAATACCTGGAATTATAACGGCGATGAGTTTGAAAAGGGCTTCCAGGTTAAGGACATCAAAATCCAACACCTAGTTGTTAGTGATGTGAACCCAACGCTGGAAGAGGTTACGAGATTTGCCTCCGGAGGCGAAGACGGAGTTGAAAATATCGATCTCAAATCGCTCGCCGCTAGTCTTAAAGACAGCAACGCAAACGTCGCGTATCTCCCAGGCGATGTAGTAGAGGTATACGAAGGCGAGCAGAAGGGTGTAGTTGGCAAAGCTACAAATGTCCAGGCGGACATTGTTACAATCTCAGTCACCGAAGGTGATCTCGCTGGACAGACTATCGAGGTACCTACGAAAGGCCTTCGCAAACGATTCCGGACCGGTGACCATGTCAAGGTCATTGGCGGTAGTCGGTATCGCGATGAGGTCGGTATGGTCGTGAACATTTCCGAAGATCGTGTCACCCTTTTAACCGACCAAACCACTACTGAAATTACCGTATTCAGTAAAGATCTCAGAGAGGCCAGCGATATTGGTGGCCAGGGATCCCTAGGTCAATACTCGCTACTTGACTTAGTTCAACTCGATCCTATGACGGTCGGCTGCATTGTCAAAGTAGACCGAGAGACGTTAGTTGTATTGGACCAGAATGGCGATACGAGACAGGTTATGCCCTCGCAAATCGCTAACAAGCTGCCAAAGCGAAAGCTCGCCGTGGCCGCCGACCGCAACGGGTCTGAGATCAGGCCGGACGATGTTGTCAAGGAATATGGTGGCATGGGTCGGCAAGGCAAGATCGTTCACATCCACCGCACTTACGTGTTTTGTCACACGAACGACACCACAGAGAACGCTGGTATTTTCGTGTCCAAGGTTAACAACGTGTCCACGATTTCGGCAAAGGGTGGTCGTGTTAACGCTGGCGGTTCTGGGCCGGACTTGACGGTTATGAACCCTGCAAGAAAGCTGAACTCAAATGGTGGCAGGAGTGATATGCCACCACCCAAGGCCTCATTCGGACGTGATAAGCTGATCGGTCAAACGGTCACGATTAGAAAGGGTGGCTACAAGGGCGTGCTTGGTCGTGTCAAAGATACTACCGATACGCATGCTCGCGTGGAAATGCATAGCAAGGGTAAAGTCATTAGCGTTCTAAAGAGCGATATCACGGTTCGTGATAGTGTTACTGGGCGTGAAATCAAAAACTACGACACACGCCGTCCAGGTCAAGGAGGACTTCCTGGAAGACCTGCTCAAGGAAATTCAGATTGGAGCGGGGGTCGCACTCCTGTGGGCGGAGCCTCATCACGAACTCCTGCCTGGAAGACGCCGTCCGCAGGAGCAAGTGGCGGACGCACCCCTGCGTGGAGTAAAGGCGGTGACGGCGGTCGAACGCCAGCGTGGGCTGATGGTTCCCGCACTGTCAATCCTTATGATGGCAGCAGAACTTCCTATGGTTCTGGTAGTCGCACGCCTGCTTGGTCTTCGGGCGCTAAAACACCAGCACCTGATCACTTTAGTCACGGATCCAAGACACCCGCGTACGGTGGTGGTAGCGGTGACAACTGGGGTTCTAAGACGCCTTACGGCGCTTCCGCGGCCACTCCAGGAGCCAGTGGAAATGATACTTGGGGCTACACTCCTGGTGCAAGCGGATCGTCGAATGCCTACGATGCGCCAACCCCTGGTGCTGGCCTTCTGGGTGCTCCCACGCCTGGTGCTATGAATGCCCCGACTCCTGGTGCCTACAACGCGCCTACACCTGGTGCTATGAATGCGCCCACCCCCGGCGCTGGCTGGCAAGGTGGATGGGGAGCTGACTCGGCGCCCACACCTGCTGCTGCTGCCCCGACACCAGCGGCAAGCGGCTTTGCCTCCTCGAGCGGGTACTACGGAGCGCCCACTCCTGGCGCCTACAATGCAGAGACACCCGCAGCAGGCCCCCGATACACCGATGACGACTAGATTTTTCAAGGAGGGTTATTATAAAAGGAAAGCTACGGGGCGGCGAATGGTGTGGAGTTTGCTACATATCTTGCTTTTTTTGAGATGCAGTACCTTAAATATGTACTATTAGGACAAACGTAGCCTTTCCCAATTAACGATTACAATTCAGGATGTTGAGTTGATGCTCTTGGGTTTTCTGTGCTATATCCGAATAAATTCCGTGTAACTAGTGGTGTAAGATTATCTTCGACCTACGTTCCGATATCGTAAACAGTTGTGAAGAATGAGTGTTATTCGACTAGGTACCTTGGGGGGTAAATCTAGGCTCCGGTTGGGTTGGGAGTGTCTTGTGTCCTTTACTCCTATCCTTCTCATCCCGATTTCTTTTCACTGCTGCTCATCGAGCGAGGTTTTGCAATCTATATTTTGCTTGTCAACGCAGTGGGACTCGACAACACTATGGTTGTTCAGATAGGCCCATCTTAAGTGCGTAGACGTGGGTGCACAATTGGGATGTCTACCCGCGATTATTGATACGGTTGAATAAACGAGTTACCTGTGTGTATGCCAGTAGGCCTATCTAGTTAGGTGTGTGTACGTGGCTCTGTGCGCAATGATGTAGTTGCTTTCCCGCTTCTTGCTCGCATAGTAACACGCATGTAAGCTGTCTAGAGTAAAGTGTCCACCGGCGTTGATTGTGACTTAACACAGCTGGGGTTATAGGTTGTAGTTTGTGAGGTGTAAGCATCTCGATCGTCGATGTGTCTTATCGGGATCTCTACCTAATGTAATATATCGTTGCGAGTGGAGTCGGGAGGAGGGGGTACGGCTGTGAAGAATACGATATAATAGATAAATTGTTGATGATGCTAGTTTTGGTGTGATGAGTGGGACTTGCTACACTCGTGTTCCTGTGAACTAAGTCGAAGATCATAGCTTGTGCTTAGGGGGTGGGGTGGTGACGGTTGTGTAGTTTCTACCGCAGGGCGTATGTCTTGGGCCTCACTTCTGGGCAAGTTGAGAATCAAGATAATATCAAAAGATTGTAGTTATAATGGAAGGAGTTGATATGGTGAGTCTCTTATTAATAAAACTAATTTGAAGACTAGTAGTACTCATGTTCAGTTAAGATTCAAGTTTCTTTTAGATAAGGATAAATAATATTAAGGTATAAAACAGTTTTAATAAGATTCTATAGGAAATATCGTGAGGGATGTCCCTCTAGCTCCCAATAGACAGCCGATGATTTCGATTTACATTCCTTTCATCTCTAATATCTTGCTGAATTTTATGCTGTAGGTATTTCTTCACTTTTACGAGTTTCTATAGATTATTAACGGATCCATTTTTTAAGAGGATTTGATAAAATTTGCTCGCCGAGGAGACCTTTGAAATTGAAATGAAATAGAAGAAACATGACATGACGAACATTGAAATTTTTAATGATGTTGAAAAGGTTGAAAGAGTATAGAGTCCCCCGTCTATCCTAATTCCTAGATCCATAAAGTCTTGAGTTGGAAGGATCGTCGCTCATAGCAAACATTAGCCATGAATAAGTTGCTAAAACTTCCCAAATGTCCGAAGGAGAACTAATTACATACGTCGTTGAAAGGTAGAAGTCTAGTTATGTTAATGAATTGTGATTTTTCCCCTTCAACACCCACCGAGCCGGAATGAATAATAATAGATAGAAATTGAATACGGCCTAAATCATAAGAACTAAAGAATGAAATGCAGCGAATGAAAACTCAATAATACCAAGAGGTTCAAAATTACCCTTCTTCCATCCCCCCCTATTCGGAGTCTAGTTTTGCTCGTTTTGCTGTATATATGGCAGGTCCGGATTCTCAGCGTCTATATGCGGGAGATACTCAAATCCAGACCAGCTATTGCTCATATTCCCGTAAGACCAATGGAACTCGGGTTGGTCTAATACTAAGGCTTGAGAGGGGCCAGGCATGGGGTTAGGCGGAACTCTTGTCAGTTGATTGCCCCCATAGCCGGGGAAATTCTGCGGGCCATAAGTCATTCCTGGGGGGATCTGCGGCGGGAGTATCCGGTATTGGGCTTGAGGCTCCCTTATAAGCATCGGCTGGCTGTTTTGTCTGCTCATCTTTGGGACCGATATGTGCCGTTGGGTCATGGTTGGGTTGCTTATGACTGGTGTTGTAGGCATGGTAATTTGGGTCGCTGTCTGGCCGCTAGACGAAGAATTCCCTAAGGAGGGTGTGTCGTTCAGATCCATGTGGAGATTATAAGCCCTTTGTGCCAACGAGTTCAGGCGGCTTTTCATTAGTATCTCTTGCCCTTGGATAAACTGGATACTACCGGACATGGTTCCGTGATCGAGGAATCTTTGGAACAGATTCGCAAAGCCCTGTGTGTTTGCTGGTGTTGGTAACGACCTCATTCCTATAGTAGTCCGTTCGGCCCCTAATAGATGATTAGATTCATACTAGGATATACTGGTGCTTTCGGCCAGAAAACTCACAAGGATGCGTGGGACGAGGTATTCCTGGGTAAATCGTCTCCCAGATGTTAAACCATTTCTCGACTTCGGAAATCTTTTTCCTTTTCTTGCCTCCGCTTCTGTCTAGTAGCGTCCATTGCTCCATATTTATGCCCGAGTTGGATTCGGAGTTTCCTACGGCACACGGCTCTGGTTGCTGGCGATGTGTCTTCAGCTCGGCGACGCTTTCTTCGATGGCCTTGCCTTTTCCCGAGAAGTTCTTATAGCAGCGCTCACATTGGATTAAGAGATGCTTCCGTTTGATATGTTCCCTCGATGACAGTTAGTTCACTTTCTTCGGTATTATGGTATATCCTTACTTCAAACGCTGGATTGTTTTGTATCCTGATTCGCACACGCGATATTGGTCTCCGGTGATAGGGTTGCTACAGAACCTGGCAGGGTCCGACTTGTTGAAAGGGCAAGCATATCGTCCTCTCTGCTCGCCTGATATTGAGCCATCGTCGTGGTTTTCAGGTGAACCACTTCCCTCGTCATCTCTTTCCCCATCTCCATCATCGGAACCTCCACCCCTTGATCTCGACAATCGCTGCTTCTTGCGGGATTTCGAGGCCCTCTGACCTGTGTTGGGGTTTACAAAGGATTGTCGCGAGCTCTCCCCTGAACCAGGTGAATTTTGGCAGGTAACAACGCCTTTCTGCCAACCTCCAATTCTTCGTGCTTCACTATGAACCCGATCTTTATGTAATTCCATAATAAGCGATGCAGCGAATTCCAGATCAGGAATATTCATCAGCACCGCAGTCTCGATCTTGTCTGGCTCCCCGGCCCATTCGTCGTTGTCTTCTTCGTCCTCGGAATCGAAATCGTCGTCTTCAAATTCGCTGCTAATCTCCTCGTGCCTACTTTGGCTAGTCTCACTAAGTCGGCCTCGGGATGTAGTATTCTCGTTGTTATCATTCGATGATATACGCTTTTCGTCTGCATTTCTCGCCGAAGGTATGACATCGTGAAAGTCGCTGCCCATTGCTTTCGTAAGCATTTGTTTAGGATATCTACAAGTTGCGAAATCAACGATAGATAATGTTTGGTAGGATAGAGGAAGAAGTATAGCTTACTGTATGTCTAGAATCTGAGATGGGTTACGAATTTCGTCGTCAGTATCGGATGGCCTCCCACATCGTTCGGTTATATTCAACTCTGTCTCTGTGAAAAGGTCATCCTTGAAAGAAGCCGGACTCGCTTCTGAGTACACAGCTGAAGATTGGTCCCAACAAACACTTTCGACTGTACTTGGACTGTCAGACCTGGTGGATAATGCGCCGACACGTTGGAGCAAGTTTGGAGTTGAGCTTTTAAGAAGGCAAATATCAGTATTGGTCCCAGATTCAGCCTGGGCGTGTAAGTTCTTTCTAGCCGTCTCATCTGGAGGGCATAGAAGCATCATATCTCGTGCTGTAGATGATTCCATAGCGGCTGCTTCTAACAATAGAGCGAGCAGTCGTGGTACAATCTAGTCTGCAATGGAGACATAGCTCTCTAGCCGACTTCACAGAATACCTAGTTTCAGTAGTTAACCGTGAGCCCTGCTAGATAATGATTAAAATAAATAATAGGCAGCTATATTATGATCCTCGGACGTGTCTTGTTGGTCTAAGTAAAGAATAAATGCCAGCGGGGGATTAATTCGCAAGACAGATTATGGCAGGGGTTGATGTTAAGCTTACAGCCAGAGCCTCACGCATTTGCGCGAGCCTTCTTGCTGCGCAGAAGAGTGACGAAATCCTACACAAAATGCACTTTTGACCTACTCGTGCCAACAAGTTCCACCAATTAATTTTGATCTATCTCAGTCCTAACCCGACCCGAGGTTTCAATCGTAAGCCACAACACTTAACGACGCAAATGCGCCGTATTTGGCACCGGCACCGACACCGTATTAATGCCGGATGGTTTCGATATATGGGAATCTGAATAATTCGATTTTATTGAAGCGCGAGCTCAGCGTAGTATCCGGACAAATACAGCCACACGGAATGTCCCCGAAACCCTACATCTGACGCGTGAAAGGCATCGTGGTATCACACGAGGCCGGATTCTCCATGTGGGTTAGATGCGAGTTTCAACGTTGGAATAATTCCGCATTATCGAACAAAGAGCGACAAGTTCGCTCAGCTCTTGTCGGTGAACCTATTGGGCCTCTTGGCGTTCGTGGTCACAAGTATTCATTAAGACACTGGACTACGGTGTATTGATACGCGCGGCAGCTCGAAGGGTGGCGAATAGGGTGGGAAATGGGTGTAATTGTCATACAGGGAACTCCTCTTAGACACCATCGCGTATAATATATTGCAAAAGATCAGATAGAATCCACTCGAGAGCGGTAGGGTGATCACTTCGAGGGAAGTCTGCGATCCCTTCACGCTAACTCTGCGCAATTCTGCGAACAAAAGACCGGAATTATTACCCTTTCGATTGATCATCTAAGGGAATGTGGATATGTGATCTACTATGATAAAATAGGGTGTTTATGGTCTACATTGGCTATCCCTAGTACATCAGGGACGTTGCGTATTAGATAGAAATTCGCCTGCGAGATACTTGAGTCATCAAAACCCTTACACACCCTATAATGCGCTTCACCCTTAGTTAACTGTGCGATGGCGATTTGTGTCTTAGTGTCTTTTCTATTATCCTCGCATCTGCGCGGAATTATATGGAAAGGGTCCGTTCGCCATTGACTAACCGTGTTTTAACACTCAAGTGCGAAGATAACCCTGAGCACACCGCAGCACTTGCGAGTATTGAGGAGGAATAGTTGGAATCATCTGCGCAAACGTCCATGATGTATTCGGCCTGGATGTCTATATATTAGGCTTTCCCCAGAGCTGCCATTGACAGAAACTCAACCACAGTCAACCACACTCAACCAATCCAAACAGCTCTTCGAGGCCAGTCACCGCGTTGAATACATACACTCATCACGTTTCTTCCCAACTCCGAACTAAAATACCAAAAGACTGCCATAATCGACAACTGTCTTTACGAAAGTCAAGATGGGCCGCAATAACAACGAGAATATTGTCAACGGGGCTAATGAACCGCCCAAGCCTAAGCCTCCTCACCCTGTCGATCCTAGTACGTACTATTCCTCACAAACTACCGTCTAGAGACTTCTACTAACGAATTAGATTATGGCAAATAAATACTTGTCGCACCGCGAGCTATAGAGTTAAAGATAGGATCAAACAACTTCCCATACTTTACCCTCAATACCTACTATGGCAGCAGCGGGGGTGGCAAGATGTTAATAGCTTACGACAACGACAATGATAACTTGGCTTGGTTTATAGGATATCAGTATCAATGGGGTAGATACTTTGGTTACTTACCTCCGTATCATAATTATGACAGTATAATGTAACTAATTATTAACATGCTGTTGCGTCCCTATTGTCAGGTGATCAAGTGTAACGAAGTGATAGACTATCAAAGAAGTTGAATTGTCGATATGAAGATTCCTAGATTAACACAATAGTTTCTTAGATACCCAAGGTCAGTAAAAGAGCCATCTAGGACTAGTTGTTGTCCTCTAATACTTATATGATATTTACACAACTCTTTACAGGAATAATTGGCTGAGTCTCACGTTTGATAGCACTATCAGACTTCAAATAATAGACAATTGTCCAATTAGAAGTCTTATATATCTTCATCGAGTGAATATCATTATAACTAATTCATTCTTCGTATATGAGGTACAACTACGACTATCAACAAGTGCAACACTCCTATCTTAGGGGAAGAACTTGTTCTTTGGTCGCTTGAGGCCCAAGTGCTCCCGCAGAGTTGTCCCCTCGTAATCCTTACGGAAGAGCCCTCGCCGCTGCAGCTCCGGGATCAAGCGTTCAACGACATCATCAAGGCCCTGTGGTAAGAAGGGAAAAACAACATTGAAGCCGTCTGAACCCTCTTGTATAAGCCACTGCTCCATCTCATCGGCCACCGTCTGGACCGTTCCGACAAACGCTAGACCGGAATATCCTCCATATCTTTGTGCGAGTTGGCGGACGGTAAGACCTTCGGTCGCTGCGAGCTTTAACACACTCTCGCGGCTTGATTTGCTTGCGTTGGTCTCCGGAAGCTCAGTCGGCAGAGGGCCGTCTGGATCTAAGTTGGCGACGTCGTAGCCAAGTGCAATAGAGAGCGAAGCGATGGAACTCTCATAGTGCACAAGACTGTCCAACTTCAGCCGCTTAGCTTGGGCCTCTTCGACTGTATCACCAATGATTATAAACGCGGCGGGTAGTAGCTTTACATCGTCAGGGGTACGGCCCACAGCGGCAAGCCGACCCTTCACGTCCTTGAAGAACTCCTTGCCCGCCTCGAGATTTCGCGGTGCGCAAAATACTACCTCAGCCGTCTCGGCAGCAAGCTGTTTCCCCGGCTCCGATGCGCCGGCTTGCACGATTACCGGCCATCCCTGCGGTGGTCGCGCAATGTTTAGTGGACCCCTGACGTCGAGTTCGGCTCCGTGATGATCGAGAACGTGCAGGCGCTCGGGATTGAAGAAGATGCCGCTTTCGACATCACGCACGAAAGCGTCATCAGCAAAGCTATCCCAGAGCCCTGTCACCACATCGTAGAATTCGCGGGCCCGAGCGTAGCGTTCACTGTGTTCTTTATGGGCGTCTTGGCCGAAGTTGCGTGCCGAGTCTGGATTAGCGGTTGTGACAATATTCCAGCCGGCGCGGCCTCCGCTCAGATGGTCGAGCGACGCAAAGCGCCTTGCGATGTGGTAAGGCGCATCGTACGTCGTCGAAGCCGTAGCGACGAGGCCGATGCGCTCGGTCACTGCGGCTAGACTTGATAATAAAGTGAACGGCTCGAACGACGTGACTGTGTGACTGCGTCGGAGCGCCTCGATCGGCATGTTTAATACGGCCAGATGATCGGCCATGAAGAATGCGTCGAACTTGGCGGCTTCTAGTTTCTGCGCAAACGACTTGATGTGCTGGAAGTTGAAGTTGGCATCGGGATAGGCGCCTGGATATCGCCATGCTCCTGTGTGCAAGCTTACCGGGCGCATGAAAGCGCCTAGGTGAAGCTGCTTCTTCTGTTGCTGTTTCTCGGCCATGTCTACGAAGTACTGTTTGTGTCTCTTCCTACGGATCTACAGGGCTCCTTTGCGGCGGGAGTGCACCGTTCTTCTACGTTATGAGGTAGGCTCCGGCCCGTCCGGATCGGCTTATACACCGTGGGATGTCGCCATTACTGAGGGGTATGACGAGAGATCCGAGAAGCCAACCCCAAAGCCGGATAGACAAATGTTGCATAAAGTGGTAACAGTCGGACTTAGTTACGCCTTCGATATCAGTATTGACTTATAAATCAACGAAGATACATGCCGCTAAGTCGACGGCTACCAATCCAATTCATTCTTTGATGAATTCTACTACCGTGTGACTGGTCGAACATGATGCTTACCAAAGAAAGTCTCCGACGGAACGGTTTCGATTAGTCTCGCCGCTACTATATCTGCATCAATGTTGTCTTCGTCGTTAACACATGAGAAATGTGATTTGAAATCATATGGTATATTAGCTTCACCGTCTCCAATGCGTAATCAAACAAAGGAGAAATGACAAGAAAAAGAGGGTTTCCGTTATTAGATGCCGACAGCTCTTGTAAGGGTGGCGAACAACACATTTTAGTAAAATGAGTATGGTCTTTTGAAAATCCCATGATATCCACGGGGTAATAAGGTCTACGACTAAGAATGGGACTGAGTTCTATTTCGTCCATCGGATACTAGAATGGAACCTTGTCATGGATGTGGATTCGATTCAATGTCGCTGGCTTTCAACATGGCACGATAACTACACAATACACATGTCGATATCGCGGAATCTACCTGTCTTGAATCCATGCTCTAAAACGTGGGTTGCCCCTTGATAGTAACCCAGTTTTCCACACTCATAACTTCGACATACGAACTTGTAAGATTTCGGCTTCTATGGAGCGGCAAGGGGCTACAAGGACTACCCTGCAGTTTCGCTAGCCACTGGGGGACAGTGGAGTCGGGTTCCCTTCGCTTTAACTAACCGCTTACCCCCCTGTTCACCCCTGCTCGACTTCAGACGACATGAACTCATGAAGAAACCATTCTATGGTTGCACTATTCTCTGCTTTAAACGAACTATGTTCGGTTAAAACTCACCCTTGATATTTAGAGTATAATTTTTATAGAGTATAATGTTTATTTTGTCTATGTTTGATACTCTGCTCTCATATCGCTATAATCACAATAATAGACTATCAACGTCAGGACCGGGACCGTGCGCTTTCTAATCTAAGATTTCCACTTGAGGAGCCTCACGATAGCGGCTAGGCGAACCCGAAATGGCCATCCGGACGCGGGCTGCGAACCCCATCATTATATCTCCCGATATTGAAGGATCTCTCAGGGTATCACCAGTATGTTCGGCGCCATTTGAGGTGTTCGTCTCTTGGCGTTGTCGGGTCCTACTTCGCAGACCGGGCTCGCGATACCAAATCTTAAGGTGAAAAAGGGGACATGGGTTTCAGCCAAGACATTCTTCGCTGTCTTCACGCAAAGCGCGTTGCATAACCAACTCGACTAGCACAAGCGTGTCCGTCCTACGTCCCGTTACGAGGCTTCAGCCCGGCTACAGTTACCGACGAGATAGTTGAGCGCCCCAGAAATGTTAAGATGATTTTCCGGATCTTATGGAAATCACATCGTATCACATCGTATAAGATCTACGACTTCCCGCCCATACGTTTCGCAAGTCTTTTTTCTTCATCCCATTCTATAAACATCAACAGCCAGTTTCTATTCCTTCTTTCTTCTCCAACAGCTGTGCTGTTCCTTTCCATTACTCGTATTCATTTCATTTCGCTAGTCGAATAAAGTTAGCCAGTCGTTGACGACTTTGAATCATCCGACTTTTTTTTTACCCTACCACACCAAAATAATCACAATGCGTTTCTCTCTTGCTCTAGTTGCGGCTTACGCTGCCTTCGCCCAGGCTGGTGTCTTCACCCAACAGAAGTACAACGACATCTCGATCTCCGGAGGTGTTGCCGGTAACGCACAAGAAGAAGCCCTCGCCGTCTTCAGTGCACTGGACTTAAACAACCTGGCCAGCGCCGATAAGGACGACCTCGACTTCCTTAACTCGGTTAACAAGATCTGCAACCAAGCTGAGGAGCAGGCATTCAACCCTGCTATCGACGATGCCTCCGGTGAGGCTGCCGATGCTCTCCAGCGCGGCAAGATAAAGAACAAGGTTCTCAAGCTCCAGGCCACCATCTTTCGCTTGATGATCGAGCAAGCCCAGGGACAGGATGTCTCCGCCGACATGGCTAAGGAGCAGAAGAAGCTTGACAACAACATCAAGCAAGATGAGGACGAGGCTGGCAATGCCTCAACCTTCCTGTCCTTCGATGCCACCACCTCTTAAATTATCGAAACGAAGACCTAGAGTCTAGAGAGGAGGAATACCCATTTTGGTTAAGCATAATAACCCATATACCCGAATTTTCATGGGCAAGGGGTGGAAATGTATGGATACGAGTATGGACTTTAATTCTTGATACCGAAGGAAAGAAATACAATATTTTCTGTTGATTTAAACCTGAGTTTTGTCTATGATTCTATGCGCGTGAGTGAATTGCTTCTGGTAGATGGTTTTGTCGTAATGCCTGCGACCTGCTATCTAACAGTATCTAGCGGAAAGCTACTATGCTACAATCTAGAGGATGTATTAAACGCATGATCACGAGGTAGAAGCTGCCTATTGTGGTTTCACTACGTGATTCGTAGTAAGACTTGAAGTCAAGACATTTATTCAGAGACTATCTCATAATATTACTCGCTCCCTATCACGAGTTCCACAGACCTATGTTACCCAACCTCCATAGCTACTTAACAAGTGAACACAGCAGGTCCAGGGGCGGTGTAAGAAGTAGGTACCGGGTAGTAGATGTTAATTAATATGCCAGGGTCGGTAGCCTTGTAAGCGCCAGGGAACGAGACAAGGTTCGTAGGAGTCTTGCTGCCGCCGCCAGTAACAGTGAGCTGCGCGCACGAGATGTACGTCTGGGCGCCGCCGACCGAGCCCGCGGAGTGAAGAGCGATGTGCTCGACGCGGAGCAGGTAGTCGCCGGCGGGGATGCACGACGGGATCTTGGTCGTGACCTGCGTGGCGCCCTGGCTGGGCCAGGTCAGACCGCTGGGCGAGATGTTCGGGCCCTGCGAGAAGATCTTGAACCACACTGCGCCTGAGCCGTCCCACGAGTCTGCTTTCTGGCCCGCGGGCACCTTCGCCATGTAGAACTGCAGAGTCCCCGGGTGAGAGACGGAGGCGTCGGCCGTGAAGCCAACGGTGGAGCCGGCGGCTACGGTCATCGTCTTGGCGCCCTCGTTGCCTGCGGCGAGTTGGTAGCAGCGGAACTGCTCGGAGCTGACGTCGGTCACTACGAGGTGTTAGTTGATGCTATTAAAACGATAGTTCATAGGCAAGAGCCAGAAAATACGGACCTGGTCCATTGCTCTGGTAGTTCGTTGTCTTCCTCACGTACTCCCACTTGTCAGTAGAACCACCGTTTGCAACTAGCGCTGGGAAAGTGTCTGGCCGTATATTAGTTACTTTACCGCGGGTCATTTATGGCTTTATTCAACTTACAGTGGGCCTGGACGGCTGCCACGAGGGCGAGGACAGCGGCAACAGCCTTCATTTTATCAAGACGTGGGAATGTAGGTTGGTAGTGGTGAAGTTCCTTGAATCTGGTATGGCAGGCTTTAAAGATCGGCGGCACTCGATATATATACATGGAGAATGTCAGGGGGACACACGTCGTACTACTATTATTATATCCATGCTCTCTTTCCGCGAATTTCTAAAAAAGGCATGGGGAGATCAATTAAATTCTTGCATTACCGAATGATTGAGCCATGCTCAATGACGACCTTACATGTTTGGACGCGGCGAGATGGCTACCGAGCGGATAAAGGTCCTCCGGGTAAATGATACTCACCCTTGTATAACTCCCCCACAACCAATCAGCTTTCCCACCTTAATTGAAGTTGACGGGAGGTAAATGAATGCATGAAGTCTTGGAAAACCGATATGCAGGCCATATTCTGTGGGGTAGTGTGTTGAGTCCACCGGCCCAGATTCTTGGTGTGTAGGCGTGGCCGTTCACTTAGGGGATAGACCTCGTGCCTTCGACTGAAAGTCGGCCCAATATCCCGACGCTTAGTGACACATTAGGAATGGGCACAGGACTGGTAGGCTAGTATTTGTCAGTGTAGTAGCACTGGACGGACCGAAGTCAAAGACGTTAGGCTGCCTCCTCACTTCGGGCAGAAGGCGGTTTCATTGTATTCCACTTTGAGCTCGCGAGTGCTTCGATTCTCTCGACCCAGGAATGCCAGTAAACTCAATCGTGGAATCGGGTAAAATATGGCTACGAATAGAAACGTAAACAGGGGTTATACTTGGATCTTACCTTTCCCCCTTTAAGTACCTACCTAAGGTAGGTGTATGCTTCAAGGTTGCTGATTAGTAGAAGTAGTCTCAAACTAAACTAATCGTGTCTAGGTAAGATCTTCGGCCAAGACTTTGAGGCTCTAGTGATAGTTTTGGAGCTCACTGCGTATACCAGGGTACTCCATAATGTCTACCTTCAGTGGGCTGAAAAATGAAGTTGTGCGCTGTGAAAGGGTTTGTGGTTTAAGGGGCCTGAAAGATAATCCAAGACAGAAGAGCCTGTCTTCTTAGTAGAGCCCGGATCAATTGTAGTTATTCAAAGACCTAGGACTGTGTTTACCTAGAGGCCATATAGTATGAAAGACAATGCTATTGACAAAAACTTAGACATCTTTATTGTAAGAATCTACTTCTTCTAGGTTGGTCAAAGAGAAACGCCAACAATAACATTTTATGGATAAACAATGCTCATTGTTCTAAAGGCTCTTGAGAAAGGTATAAGAACCAGTCCGAACCACTTCGTATATTCCATCATTCCAATCATCACAACAGCTCAGCTTAGTATTCGACTTCTTCGGTTGACAGGATCAACCATTCACACACTTCTACACCGGGGGAATCTCAACAACCATTTCTAACTTCTACTCATACTTTTAACCTTTTAACCCTTTAACCCTTCAATACCGCCCATCATGTGCTGGCACCCGCAACAACTATACACCTGCCAACATCGCCAGGACTATTCCAGCCAGGTGATCGCATGTCCCTTGGTTGCTTCTTACGGCCGATGCCCTCTTGTCACTCTCATGGACGCCCCTGAGTCCGACACGGTTCGCGTCAATGAGAAGTGCCACAGCTGCAGGCGACGATAGGTAAGTATGAGTCGAATTCGAAAAATGGTTCCAGAGGTAAATACACCCTTATTCTAGTAATATCGGTTCCCCCTCCCCCCCTTTTCCGATCGCAGAGCGACGGAGTGGAAGTAGTGTGAAAATGGAAGTAGATAGTAAGCCTTAATAAAGTTTAGTGTTTAAAAATAAAGCGCATCGATTTCAGTGATATGCCTATCGTGATTTATAATTTATTAGGGAGTACTGTAGAATTCTACCATGTACCTAACCGAAGATAGTAGATTACCTACCTTACATTAAAATGTGACATTTGATAGTTTGCTAAGTATAACGCTGCCTTTGATATAACAACGTATTTAAAGTCTCGAGAAACTCATGGGCTTTTAATACGTATTAGTTATTAGGTACCTTACTTAAAACTAATTCAGCAGTGGAATCTATACCTACCTACGTACGTCTTGTCAGGGTATTATGGGTCAGGGGTAGCTACAGGGGTCTATCTACTATATAAGAGGCGCGAAGCGCCTTCGTAAGAGGATAGAAGGCCAGGCGTTACTAGATCAATACTATCTATTACTTGGTCTACCTATCCTAAACACTCACTCTGGGTATGACATCAATCGACGGGTATAAATCCTGACACGTCTACACTCCACTCCGTAATTCCTTGGAACCATTTCTAAAGAGTTGTGCTACAAAAGCGGCATGATTTTCAGTGATATAACTAAAACTTCTGTTTTATATTTAAGCTACTTGTTACGATATATAATAATTCCTGTCATAAACCTTTATAAACGGGGCACCCTCCCCCCTATTCTTTACCACAAGCTAGACCCTTACTACCCACTCTGTGCAACACGACCCCTGACATTTCATAAACAAAGATATACCTTAAACAAAGAATTAAACCACTGGAAATACCTAAACATTTCAAAAAGTCCTAGATCCACCAATACCGCCCCGCGAACCCGCCGCCGAAAGATCATTAGGCGACTCCCACTCGTAACTAGCATTCGCCAACGTCCATATGCGAGAACGGCGCGTGTTCATATCCCAATTTCCGATTTTCCGCACCGGCACCGGCACGGATACGCTCTCCCCGAAGCTGAGGAGCATAGCCTGGAGCTCGTTTATGTCGTCTTCGAGCTTGAAGTACTTACGCGTCAGGTCTACGTAGTTATCTTCCAGTTCCCGATATTTGAAGCACTTTTTCGCATCCCATCTCGCGTTAGAGGTGTTAATGAACGGGTCGCGCGCGTCGAGGTACCGCTGCTTTGCGGTGTATAGGTCCCTCTGTAGTTCGCACTTGCGGGCTATGAGTTCTTCGTGCCTTTCGGCGACTATTGTCTTCATATCCGAGGTGAACTGGCCACCACGGCGCTGGGTGTGTACAGTAGGAACTCCATTCCTCCGGTCTTCCTCATCGCTGTCGTAGTCCTCGTTCCTAGCATTTCTGCAATTGCACCGTGCGAAGATGATCTCAGGTAACCTTTTAACCTTGTTCTTTAGCAAAGTACAGCTCCTGCGTCTCTTATCACATCCGTGCTCCTCTCCGAAGGCCTTTATCCGCTTCCTTAGAGCAGGCAGCGATTTAGAGCGATGTCTAGATGCCATCCCGGATAACAGCTCGTGTATTCCACAGATCTCCCTCTGTAAAGTAGAAATTTGGTTCATTATCTGATATCTATCTAGTAGGCCACCTAAATGCGACCTGTGCTACAAGAGACATTAATGGCTATTCGCGGAAGGGATAATTGTTGTACATTTAAGAACCGAATTAGAATTCAGTTAGAATACTAAATATAGTCTTTATTTTGATAGTAGATACAAAGACGTGACTTAACAATCAATTATCAGCTGTGTATCTCAAAGGTCAGCCGTACGATCTACTGAAATTTACAATGCAGCATTGTCTAGTCAACCTTTCCTTTGATTATAAAGCCGAAGATCCTATTGCACTAACATTTTATTAGTTGGAGACTTAGCTTTTCTTACCGAGGCAGAAAACTAGGAGCAAGAGTAAATATTATACTACGTAGGTACCTATATTCGGTTATACCGCTTGCCGCTATATATAATATGGTATTGGACTTGATAAATAGGGATTCATAAAAATAATAGAGTATTCGTCAACATATCTCACTGTTAAGTACGATGGTTAGTTAGGTGATGGTAACTAAACTAAAACTTAAGCTGTTGTAACATCATACCTGTCATAGTTAAATAATCGATCAAGCGTGTGCCAAGTGTTATTTGAGCTTATTGCTTATTGCTGACTATCTCTTTGTTGTGTTCAATGGCTTTATATGAGGTAGTTGCTTGAAAAGCAAACAAGTAAACCTGAAGTGGATCGAATGATACCAAACGCTTTTCTATCTCGATTCTCGGGTATAGATTCGGCAGGAGATTCCACATCGAGCAGCTCAATATTGATGTACCCTGTAGCGTAATCCCTTCTCTTACTTCAATACGAAGTGGGTATTATTGCTACCAGGAGAGTTCAAGGCAAATTAGAGAGTACTCTATTGACACTGCAACATGTGCAGCAAACATCTGCCAACTGCCAAGCCTGGGCTACATCGTCAGCTTACTAGTCTTAAGCCCAACGTCGAAGCGATAAAGAACCTGGTGTTATTACCAAGTATAGCTTTCATGCTTCTGGACTACTGATAGTTGTCGGTCTATCGCCTGGTAGCTTCGCCTTCTAGGTGCCGAATGAAGAAGATTCGATGATCAAGGTATCTAGCTCCTTTGTGAAATGTTGATATCAGCAGGTAAAGACATGGCTGGGGCTGTAAGCATTATGAATTTCGACTAGCAGGGCAAGTGGCCATACCGAAACAAGGCATGGATGGGTTAGAGGTGGTTGCTTGGTGGACGTTCTATGTAACTTCGTGGAGCCACTAATATCCGGAAAGGCATTGAAGAATAATCCTTCATCTTTTCGATGATGCCGTCCTTCGATCGCAGTTCATGAAACTTATAGTTGTAAATAGATCCTTGACCTGTTGCAATAGTTTCATCTTGGAGACCGATTTCTCCTCTAATAGTTCGCATTGGAGTTTCAGCATTTGAGCTTGCTTGCTGCCAGGCCTGTCCTCTATTGTGGCAATGACTCGTTTAGTAAGCCGTTGGGCATTATCAACGAGAACCGAAGCGATATGGATTAAGAGGACGGTCTGCATCGTCGAAGCGGCCGTATTGGTTGCAACAAAGTTTCCAACTCGAACTTCTGGTACATGCACATGTGGCTCGACAAGGTCAGGTGAGGCTAAGGTGACTTGAGTACACGTTTTCGCACAGCTGATAATGGTCCCCATCGCGTCTACAACTTTGGCGTGGCAGGACACCAAAAGGTTGAAGAGAAAGGTATCAATCTCATTCTGATCATCACCTGGGGTCGAAAAGAAGGCCGCTATATCATCAGGCAGCTCGGACATATGAAAGCAATCCGGATCCTGGCAGTTAGGAGAGTCTGGCCTATCAAAAAGGACGCTTAGGACCTGTGGGTAAATATCCGTAAGGCCCTGAGCTAGAGTGAAGAGTTGCTCGATACAGACGGTGCGGGCGGCATTTTCGATGAATTTATCATGATATTCCCCAATTGGTCGATTCTTGGGCACATGGACGTGCGACACGGATGACAAAGTTATAGATACCTGATCAACCTCGACCGCCAGGGAGGTTAGCAGACGGATGTAGGTTGACCGTGGGTCCTGCGAAGCTGGCTCTGATTGTTCGACCTGTTGATCTGGTAGGGATTCTTGGGAAACTTCTGGGGGAGTGACTAAGGCATTTTCAAATTCCAAAGGAGGCCAGTCAAACTGCATATTCATATCCAGGTCGCCGTTCAAGTAGGTAAGATTAGAGGCCGGCAACGCGCGTCGAGTGCTAAGTCCGGCCGGGCTGAAGATACAAGTGGCACCGGCTTTGAGACATCTTGTGCAAGTTGCGACTCCAGGCTGCTTAGGACATTTGAGCTTCTGCGAGTGACAACGATCACAGCTCGATCTTAGTGGACGTGGCATATTGGCTGTCGTGTTGTCTACGTTTCATTCCGTAGCTAAATGTTTAATACCGTAGAATAGCACGCTGATAAACTCATTTGTAGGAGAGGACTTTGTGATGTTGAATGTGGCGGCGCATTGCTTTAGATCCGCTAATGCAATAAAAAGGCACCGGTGGGGAAAATGGAGGACGCGCCTACTAAGTGCCTAAAACATCAGCTCTCTTTCAGCTAAGGATCTCAATTCATAGCTCTCAATTCATAACGTGCATTAAGTTATCAACTAGCCTAACTTAGAATAGTATAACTTTATAAATTTCATTAGATGAGCATAAGTTTCTTAAGGATTTTATATCCAGCATACAATATTTGTTCAAATATTTCATTTTTAAAACTCACTTCTACATTCCTTTCAAAACTGTTTGCGAACGTTCCAACGTCATTCATCTCGAGTTCAATACCAATTGGCACGCATACTATTTAAAGCCTCATGCAGGCCGCCTCCTTGTAAAGCGCCTCGGGCCGGTGTTTGTTATAATTGACTCTAAATAACCTATCGCATGTGTTAATAAAATCTATAGATACATTTCCCCGACGCCCATAAAGCAAACAAGCCCTGCTGACAAACGCCACTAAAGAGTCAACAGGGCTGGTTGGTTTGGCAGGTGGGATTCGCGTACCTACATGGTGACCGGGCGACAGATCTATCACCAGATAAGGTCTTGCTGCCGCTGGTGCAGATGTCTCAAAGTCTTATCGCCTAGATCGTAGATGCGAAAGAGTCCTATGCGGCGGTTATATATCGCCCAACTTGGGAATCACTCATCTTCTTCCGCACTGTTTTTTGTCTCTTCTTATATTTCCTCCTCGTGCTTTATATTTTACTTCCTGCTACTCTTATGTCGTACCTGATTAAATAACTACCTAGGTATGCATATCGGTATTATGATAGTGATATTGCGTGGGGTTTAGGCAAGCCAATCGAATTTGATGGATCTCAGCACTGTAGGCGCTGTCGTCGAGGCTCTGGTTGCAACATACGCAGCCGGCCTAGAATACTACACCAAATGGCAACACCGAAAATGGCAGGAGAATCACTACGAGAATCATGCCAGAGGCAATATAGGCCGAACCAATACATGTGCTTTAAGCACGTCTTTGAGTTTCTCCCCAAGCAAAATTAAGGAGGCATTTGATAGTGGGGTAGACATCTTCGGCACTGGGTTCTCGGTTGGAGACGGTGAGTTACCTTGAATATAGTACTTTCACCTACATCTCCTAATTAGAAGATGCAGATGTATGCCGCGAGAGCTTAAAACGCGACCTCGAACGTCTACAGGAGCGCATATATGCTCTACGCAAAGCGACTCGTGCCGACAACGGCTCACTTGAGCTCTTCGAAGCTATTCGTGTGTCGGAAAGTGTTCGTATCTCCTGCTTGGCCGCGCTGGCTAGTCAATATAAACGAGTTGCCGTTGGCCGTCTAGTGCCACAAATCCTGCCGGGGGCCAGACGGCGGTCGAGACTTAGTGTTATAACGTCCGAAGAGGATATAGCCAATCCGGTCGCCGATAATAACAGTAGCAGTATTGATGGCGACACAGCCGGGTACGCACAGTCAAAATACGGCGGAGAAAGCCCTACCAAGCCGCCGAACTCTCAATCAGAACCACCGTCCCCGCCACTAACTCCCAAGCAAATTCCAGACGATCTTCAATCAATCCACACAACCATCACATCTGATTATGGTCCGCAACCAAAGAATAGCGTATTCAGCATGTTTTGCCCTGAGGCATTGGAATATCAAGTTAATCTTCGAAAAGAAATGCCAGATAATCAGAACTGCAGATGTGGGTATGATTGGAACGGAGTGCAGACCGAAGATAAGACCGCCTTCGTGGTGAAGGAAGGGTTTGAGATTACAGCCCGATTCCTCGGGAAATCACATTGCGACGACGGGTTTGGGTGTGTTTTATGTACCTCAAGCGGCAGAACAGAGAGGTACGCAAGGGTTGAAGATTTGAGGGATCACATTAACGCTTCCCACACTAAGTGGCAATTGCTTCACGATCAAGACATGGCCGGCCAATACGTAGGAAGTAGCAGTTCAACGGCTTCCCCTGCACTATCAGATTAACCGCCGTCTTCACTAAGTCCTTCTATGTTTATTTTTCAATCATTTTAGCAAGCGTTGTGAAAGTTCCGGCGTCGGTATTAGCTCTTCTGGTCATGTCATCAGAGATACCCAGGATAGTGGCTAGTTGTAAGTCATCATAAACAAACCCATGCATATATATACCCGATCTCGTTATTTTGGCCATTTCCTCCAGGTTGCACTATGTCTGAAATCAAGTATCTCACCCTCGATGCGCAACAGATGTGTAAATATCGATTACAGACTACCTACCAGCAGACCAGTAACATTATCGAATAGATAACATAGGTAGGTTAGGTAGGTATTAACAAAGTTAAAATTGGTCGAATCGGTAGATATGAATATATCATATTTATCATTTGCAGGTTGCTTCATAAGACGGTGTAATTAATTTTCCTCCATCACCAACACATGTTATCGGCATATGGGCCGAGAGAACCAACAACGTCTTACACCTACATATGAAAGTAACCAATAGCTCTAAACAGGATAGATTACCTAAAGCAGCTATCTGAATTCAAGAGTTGAAGTTCTCAAGTACGTTCAACCCCTGAGCACCCTAACCGTAACGGGATAAACAACATTCGAGGCGGTCCAACAATCCGTATTCAGTTATCCCAGGACGGTTTGGTATGTAATCAGGGTATCAAGCGGAGCCTCTATTGCTCCGAGCTACCTTGATCGTTGAATCTACCCCGGCATCACAAACCCAAAGTGCCTGTTCACAGCATAGCGATTACAAATTTCTAACCCCTATTCAACAACGTCAACTGCACGTACAACGAACGTAGACATAGTATAAATAAAGTATATGTTTCATCGTGATCCCAAAATGACGATATCACAATCAAAGAGCAATATTCCAAACCTAAACGCTTCAGTGACGTCACCATGGCCCAATCCACATCCCCCAAGAAATCCGTTTTCGTCACCGGCGCAAACGGATACATCGGCTCCGCCGTATGCCGGGCCTTTGTGCGCGCCGGCTGGCGCGTCTACGGGCTGATCCGGCGCCCCGAAGCAGCTGGCACTTTGTACTCTGAGGAAATCATCCCCATCATCGGATCCATCTCCACAGACGCCACGTTCCCGGCGGACCTAGCCAAGCACACCAAGACCCTCGACGTCATCGTCTCCTGCACAGAGCAAATCCCCTTCGGAGCGCACTACGACGCCGCCATCTCCCTCATCCGCAAACTCGCCGCGACTTCCAACGCACACGGCACCCGCCCCCTCGTCCTCGCGAGCTCCGGGTGCAAAGACTACGGGACAACCGGCACCCACGGGTCCCCAGGTCTCGCCCCGCATACCGAGGCCTCGCCGCTCCAGCCCATGGACATAATAAAAGAGCGCGCGTTCGGGTGTCCCAAGATCTTCGAGCAGAAAGACTTATTCGACGCGGCGCTCCTGCGGCCCACGCCCGTATACGGCTACGACAGCAGCTACTACGGCCTAGCCTTCGAGCTCGCGGCCTCCGCCGCGCGGACCGAATCGCGCGTCTTGGAAATCCCGTTTGATTTCGGCACCATTATCCACGGGTGCCATATCGACGACTGCGCGGAAGCCTACGTCGCGCTTGCTGAGCACGCGGACCGGGATGCGGTTGCGGGGCAGTGCTTTAATATCTCTGCTGCGCGGTACGAGACGCTGGCCATGATTGCCGAGGCGCTGAAGGTTGAGTACGGGCTGCGCGATGTAGTGCGGGCGCCGAATGGGGTTGAGGCCGATTTGTCGGCGTACGTTGCGCTGGGCCATAGCCAGTGGGTTGACAGTAGCAAGATCCGGCGATTGACGGGGTGGACGGACAAGAGGCTGCCGTTCTGGGAGGGCCTGCATGTGTATCGCATGGCGTATGAGGAGGCGGCTCGGAGGGGCCACGAGGGCGTGCTAAGGGTTAAGGAGAGGGTTGGGAATGTGCATCGCATGGCGTACGAGGAGGCGGCGCGGAGGGGACATGAGAAGCGATAAATATCTATATTACCTAGGTGCCTAATCTCTAACCATTAGAATATGCAATTCTTGGACGCAAAGAAAAGATGTATATAGTAGCCGTTGAGAAACATTATTTTCGTCGTCGATCCTGACTCAACTCCTCACGCCAAGCCGCGTCCAATTCACTTCTGTCTTTTCCAATGTTGATACTTATAGTTCGATGATGACTAGGTACCTATTATTGCTTCTTTACACTTGTAGAGAACGTGACTGTATGGTGTGGTATGGTGTGTACTAACATAGCCCTCCTAATTATATCGGAATGAAAGGGAATATGTATTTCCGTCGTCCCGTCGTCCCGTCGCCTTACACTGAGAACTGTTAGGAATAGACGCAAAAGTTAGGACTCTAGGGGTAACAAAGGGAAACGAGTAGCTATAAGTAGTCGCGGTATGGCTGGCGGACTGTAGGCGATAGGTTTAGAAGTCTTAGGCGTGTATTCTATGCGTAAGACGTATGTGTGTGAAAGAAGGGGCTCGCGGAGAGGTTTACCTTAAACTATTTCGTCTAGTAAACGATCTCGGGTGAAAATTTTGATATCCGTTCCTCCCGGCCTCCCGGACACAATTAGGATAAAGAAGATATTGATAGACAACCGAGCCATGCTGTATATGACTGTAATGTTTTTCAGCCGGGTTTATAAATTACCAGTCCGTCCAAGTGTCCCCGAATGAAACACATACAACGCCCAGCCGGGAGAGGGCCCACAAGGCAACGAAGTGAAACGTAAGTAGTACAAAACTCCCTCTTAAACCCCAGCTCCAATGTGACAAACCAGGTTCAACATGCCCGTGCTGTTCCCTTTCGTGGCTAGACAAGACTGTATCACTCCGCAAAGGTATGCCAAGGTCAATTCCAGCTAGGCCGAGAAGGGGTACCCCGACCCCGAGACTCATGGTAAAGGGCCAACATGCCCTAGCGATTGATACGACTTTGACTAGAAATATAACTAGCCGAAGGGTAAATATTACTGAGTAAGCGTGGCGACGAGCGAGATAAACTAAGCTACCTCGGGTCTGCTGCTCTAATGTTCCTAATGCACCGGCCGGGGGTGCCAGTAATAGTGATGTATGTAGAGTAGGAGCTGGCTGCGAATGGACAATCCCAGTAGCACGGCCGCGCTCTGGGGATGAACGTAGAAGATCTTCATGACTTCGTGATAGGGTCATAGCCTGCGGACGGTGCCGAGGTGTCCGAGGTGTGCTAGGCGTGCCATACTTTTGAAGGCTGCTACGGTAGTCTATTTCCGGCGCATGACTCGTCGCTGGTGAGTTTCCCTCGCTAGGGGATGTCACAACTTCCTCGGGGACTAAAATGTTACGATGGTGCTTCTGAGGGTCAGGAACGGGGGTACTGGGAGGCATAGGTGAGTCAAGGTTTTGAATCCGTCGTCCCTGGAGACCGATAGAAGGGCTTGTACTTCGCCCTCGTAGGCCGCCATGATATGATTCGTGATTCATAACACTCAGTACTTCCGTGGCGCTGGGTCGTTCAGCGGGGTTGAGAGCTAGCATCTTCTTGAGTAGCTTGTAGAGCTTCGAAGGGAGGTCAGGCCGCTCCCGCTTCTCGTCTCGGAAGCCCTTCCAACCAGCGATTTCTGCTCGGAGCAGGTCAATGTCCTCGAGTTCTTCCTGAACGGCATTGGCATTCACATAGGGAAGTCGACTAAAGCATAAGAAATACAGAACCATGCCCAGCGAGAACACGTCAGACTTGGTTGTAAAATTACCAAGACGACCTTCGGCATCTCTCTTTAGGACCTCCGGGGCACAATAGGAGATTGTGCCGGTTGTCCCCGTCGAGTTTCGGATAGCATTTTCGGGCTGTACTTCGCCAAAGTCGCTGATTAAGCAGGTAAGCTTCCCACTTTCATGATGTAAGAGGCAATTGCTAGGCTTCAAGTCACGGTGAATGTAGTTGGCACCGTGGAGATAGGCGAGGCCAGAGGTGATGTCTTTGAAGAGGGAATATATCTCCTCGAACGATAGACGGCGTGAAGAGGGGAGAAGGCTATGGGGTTCATCAGCAGCGCCCCTTGACTTGCGGCGCATCCGAGCTATAAGTTCCTCCTTTGTAGATTGCTTGGGCTCATCCCCAACGACATAGCGTAATAGGTCGCCGCCGTTGCAGTACTGTTGGAGGATGAAGGCGCAAGCGACGCTTGGTCCGAAGCGGGTCGTCTTCACGTCCTCCAGCCAGACATGCCGATAAGACACTAGATTAGGGTGCGAGAGCTTGGCGAGTAGCTCGACTTCTATTAAGACTTTCTCTAACCATGCATGATCGTCCCCCACGGGAACCCGCTTACACGCGAAGTGGCCAAGAGCACAACCATCAATCTCGTGGCGAACTAGCAGTACGACACCCTTGCCGCCCCGGCCGAGTTCCCTCTCCTCGACAAAGAACCTCTGAAAGTAATTAGGACTGAATGCATCTCTTGTTATACGTGCTCCCTCCTTGGGGGTGGGCGAGCTCGATATGAACTCAGCATCTTCGACTTCTTGGGGTCTCGGACCACCGCTTGGCAATGTGGGTTGTGTTAGTCGACGTATGGGACTCGGTGGAGGCTGCCGTTGAGCATGCTGCGCATCTTCGTCATGCCCTGCTTGGAGCATGCGAAAATAGTTTGGGTCGACATAAGATTCAGGTGCTTGAGTTGAGGAATCGAAGTGTCGGTCGGGTGAGGGTGGACGAAGAGACTGGTGGCAAGTGGGACATTCTGTTATGGTGGCGCCTCGAATCTCGAGGCGTTGCGACGAGGGATCACGGACAACGATAGCATTGCGATATCGTCTAAGACACAAATATATTTAGCAGCATAAACTAGGGGGTTATAACATATTGAACACGTTGATAATGATAATGATAATAATAATAATTCAGACTCGGTCCTCTTTCTCTCTCCAACTCAAACTGAGATGACCGGTCATCATAGCGGGGCGTCGTAAATGGGAAAAGGGAATGACGTACAACACAATTTCACGACCGTCTCGAGCCGTATACGGAATCAACTCCATTACGCGACAGCTAGACAGGTACCATTTGGTAATAGCGGAGACTGAAGAGACGTGATGATCATGAGTATTCGCAGTTCATATTCATCATTTTATACTATATAGATAAACTGGTAAATGAAGTATGTGGTGTGAAAGGAACTGTCCTTCGTGAATCAACAAGGTGTATGCTTTTCTTTTTTCTTTGGTATGATATGATTTTTATTTGGTTGGACAATGGATCCGGGAGATGCAATGGGGTGATGTATTGAATTCTAGCGGCAAATCAGATAGAAAGCGCCTTCCCCAGAATTAGGTACGCTAAACCTTCCATGTCAGCTGCTTTCCAAGCCCTTCTTACCCGTATTGTTAGGTACATTAGGAGGCACCTACCACCTACCACCTACCTTCGGGTGGTAAGTTCTCGCCTTCCGTTGCAAGACCCTTGCTGTTATGACGTAAAGATGTAAAAAGGTAAACATATTAGTTTAGCGAACCACTGTTGTTTTTAATTCAATCCAGCTGTAAACATATCCACGTATCACAATTCAGGATACACATGCCAGAGCCCCCGAGCGACAAGGTTTCACTATACTTCCTATCACCCGATCCATTTCTCGATAGTGTCTCTCATAGTTGATAGTGGACTTTGTATATCAACCTCTGGTGTAGCCGTTTCCCGCCTAACCGCATCGAATGGTTCTTGTCCAACAATTTCGTCTTCAGAAAACCAAGCACCGTGTAAACCGTAAGGTACTCGTTGAGGTAGCCTAATTCTTGCTACAATGTCTCTCATGTTTATCGCGTTAATAATCCAAAGCTCGCTAACAGCGTCATCGCGGCATTCCCCTTTATCATCAAGCTGGGACTCGTCAAACACATAAGTAAGCAACCAACCGTCATCCTCCGTCGCGGGATTTGCACGCGGTACAAAACGCGGTTCTTGTGCGAACCAACCTTGGGGCATTTGGAAAAGCTTTACCGGATCATTTTCGTCTGTGCTCTGCATTACCTCGTCAACGCCTCGGGTATCAACACAACCTTTGATCTGTTGCGGTGGATGAGTAATGCCTTGGTCAATCAGCGTCGTTGCGTCCATCTTTGCTAGGTACGCGATTTTGGCCCCTTTTCCGAGGGCTGCAGAATAGGACATGCCACCCGTGCTGCAGCCATATATGTAGCGGGCTGAACTCATGGCGTGAGACGGTGATACTGTCGGGAATTCAAAGGGAATTGCTGATAAAGCCCATTGATTTCTGATCATCGGTAGCTCGCCCGATTCCGTATTGACGAGCGGAAAACTATAATAGTATAGCCTGCATTGCTCCTCTTCGAAGTATTCTGGGGGTACCGGCTTAAGCAGAGGCGGTGTAAGTGCACCGGCACTGTACACAATCGATGCTGAAGTGAGACGGCAAACAAGAAGGTGAACGCACGTCTCGACTTCTGGTATTACCAAACCAGTTTCCCAACAATTGGCCGTGTGAAAGATTACGCACGGATTCGTTTCGAACCATTGTATCTTATGTGGCTCATATCGAGGAAAGACGCCATACCGCGATCGCTCAGTTGGGTCGTACGAAATAATTGTTTTCCCTCGCACGCTGTTCATAGGATCCAGAGATAGGGGAAGGTCAATTATGACTGTGTGGCGTGCCGCAACCCCAAAGTCGTGCATCATCTTAGGCGATTTCACTCCAGGAACTGGTATGTCAAATCTCGGTCCTGGATCACTCGCCTTAGCTGGGTATCTGGTTGATGGGACTATCGAATAGTAAACGAACGGCTTAATGAAGACGGCATGGAATGAGATGAGCTCCTTCGTAATAGGGTCAACGTGTGGATGACCAGTTGTCCATTCTCTCATAAACGCCAGCAATCCATTCCCACCGAAGCCCACTTTATCGTCTAAAATACCCTCGTTCTCTGCCTTTCGACCGTTATACCACCCTATGGTCTCTAGACTAGGGAGATGGAATCTAATCGGTGGCCCACTTTCGCAGGTCGCCAAAGCTCTACCATCGTGATATATCACGCCAGTATTAGCAACACTAATCTTCTTGACGGCTCTTTTAGATCCTGGTAATCTCGATAGGCATATGAGAATCAATGACCTGAGTACCGCCACAATGATAGCTACTAACGGAGCGCTAAGTAATGTTGCAATACTAGGTAGTAGAGGCCGCTTCAAATTGTTGCCGTCCTTTGCGTTCAAGTAGATATCTGTCAAGACGTACTGATTCACGAACTCTGGCTCGATATTACCGCGCTCTTTCCCACGCTTAAAGAGGACGCCGGTGAGCATGCCATCGCCGTCGAACCAGTGCAAATCTCTCCCTTGGTTGTCATTGATAGTCGGATTCCCGCCGTTACGGACATATTGACCTCCCGCGAGTTCTCTCGGAATATGTCCGGTATTAGAGCATCGTGTTAGTATTCGAGTTCGTTTGATAGGCGCAAAATTTCCAGACAGATACCTATATTCAGTCAGCAATGAGTATTAGATGTTCCTTCCAAGCTCTATCTAAACACTTACGGGTGTGAATTTTGTTTCTGTCCTGTCATGCTTTAGCTGATTCACATACATATAGACCAACTATTAAAGGATGTCTAGTAAGATCGTATGGAAACGACCAGTCCTAACTACGACAGTTCCGTGCTGACTTTGGACTACGCCAATAATATAAGGGCTAGCGTTTAGTATAGTTTGAATCGGGATCCAACCTATACAAATCATGCTAATTCTGACTACATGTAGGTTTCATCGGCCGTCCCTCTATATTTGGCATCACCTGTACGGGCGAAGTATAATGTGTCATGGGATTACGATGACGACATACACCAAAAACAACAGAGGACGATAGCTAGGTACACAGCAAGGCGGTTTTACGAACAATCACCTAATCTACGAAGTAAAACTTACAAGACCTTAAAAACCTCACCAACACTTCTCATCCCTCGGAAATGAACCATGAAACACCCAAACAGCCCATGATGCAATTACTTCAATGCCAAGGTAAATAGTCTGGCATTCCAACTAGCGGAAAGACAACCGCACTTGAGGACGGTGAAGTATGATCATATGGATGTTCAACTAAAGCGTCACAACTCTTCGAGGAAATGTATGAGTAGTACGACAGAGGGAACATGTTCCATTCCCTACCGGTCTTAAACTTCAGCCCTGCAACATGGATCTAGAGGTAAAAACTTTGAGAGGGGCGTTGTGAAATAGCTGCTTCTATCCTTCAGTTGGATGATATCACGAATTCCGCGGCCGGCTAGCTCGGGGGGCTAGAGATAGACAGCACTACTGTCAAAACTCAAATCTCGTGACAATAAGGAGCTCTATTTACCTAATTCGCCTTATATCCACTTGTCAGTATGCACCGACACGCGCGATTCTGTGGTACACTGGCCATATAATTAAATATACTACCCCCCTGGTCATGTTCGAGTCAGCTTCTAACCCCTGAACATATCCCAGCCTAGAGAACCCTGAAGTAATAGGGCGCCCTCTCATGTATGCAGCAGAGTTTCCTTAGAGTTTCCTTGTTACCCGATCTGAAGTTCATTTGAACGTCAGCTTAGGTTGTATCTTCCTTGATTGAGAGTTCGTCATACATTCACAGGGACATGGTTAGCACCTTGTAAAAAGGAGACAGTCTAGTAGGTTCTCAAGATTGCAGCAACATGACATGATCGTGTCATCTACTGATGTGCTCTACGAGATAATGAAGTCACCATTGACAAGATTGTCCACGCTTCCATCTGGGTTGGATATTGCATTCAAATATCCTGTTGTGCGTCCACGTAGAGACAGTGTCGGCCTTCAACCATTAACTAAGAATCAGACACATATCCGCATTCTATAATTCACCTACTCTACCACTATTCGAAACTGCGCTGCGCATATTACCACTAAAATGTCTGGACCTGGAAATCAAGCAATTAACATCAATAGGGTCGTTGGCGAGCATGCCAATTTAGAAATCACCCATCACGGTTCAGATTGGTACTATGCAATATGTGCCTTGATGGGTTTCTGTACTCTCCTCTTCATGGGCCTATCTTTCATGAAACCTCGGGGTGATCGTGTATTTCACTACATCACCGCGGGTATAACGGCCATCGCATGTATCGCTTATTACGCGATGGGGTCAAATCTCGGCCAAGTTCCCATTCAGGCTGAATTCGTCCGACCCGGTAGACACTTGGTGGGAGCGGCAGGAACCCGAGAAATATTCTACGCCCGCTATCTAGATTGGGTTGTAACTACACCTTTGCTACTTCTCGACCTTCTCCTGACTGCCGGAGCACCAACTTCAACGATTTTAGTCACTCTTTTTGCCGACGAGATTATGATTATTACTGGCCTAATCGGTGCTCTAACTCGAACTCGGTTCAAGTGGGGATTTTGGGCCTTCGGCGCGGCGGCTCTATTATTTATTGTTTATGAACTGCTGGTCAACGCTCGACGACACGCTTCGATTCTAGGTGGAGACGCGAAGAAAACGTTTCTGCTATGCGGCAACTTTCTTATATTGATTTGGTTCTTGTATCCTATTTGCTGGGGTCTGAGCGAGGGTGGCAACGTCATTCACCCTGATGGAGAGGCCGTATTCTATGGTGTTTTGGATGTCCTAGCCAAGCCCGTCTTCGGCGGCCTCCTCATCTGGGGTCACCGCAACATTAGCAGTTCACAGCTAGGTCTACGCGTCCATAATCGCGGCCATACCAATGGCGAGAAGTACAATCATGGTGCCGATATCCACCCCGAAGGCCTTGGGGCAAATGTCGGTGGCCCTACTACTACTACTACCACCACTAACGACCATCCCACTACTACCAATACCGCCGTATGAGCTATAATTTTGGTATCAAGAAGAACGACCAGCCGTCGTCGGCCGTGTGAGAATCAGCCCTATTTGACCTAAATATACTTGAATATTGTATCGTCACTTGAGGCCGCTACTGATTATCTTCAACTCGCTACCGCCATTATGTTGTCAACTTGGGGGTTAGATGTAGATATTCGCAGCATGTTGGCATATGATTACATGACCAGCGGAAGTAATTATAGCTGGCACGCAGTTCACTAATAAGATGGAGAAAAATCTAGAACCATCATATTTCATATACTTAAACCTAGGCAGTAATAAGAACAAACATATCATGCCCGCAACATTGCTGGTAATCTCCAAATGCTACAGTCTTCAGAGTTTTCAATATTAAGTACGGCGTTTTATTTCCACCCGCCCACCTACCTTCCTACCCTTTCTCTCTGTAGAAACCGCTCTCTTTGATAAACCTATTTCCGTACTTGAACCCGTCGAAAAACCTACTCCGCCAAAGACACTCCCTAGGCCGAAGTCAGGCTCTCCGCCTAGTGTGCCAAGGATATCCCCTATGTAGTTCGTCGCCTTGATTCCAGCGTCGTATGAAGAGTTCCAGCCAGCTATAATGCCTTTCACGATCTCAACTCCTGCCAGATAAATGTTCTTAACCGCGATGTCAAAACCGTTTTGGTCCAGAAGGCGTAGATGCTGAAAAGCACTGACTGATGGCGGGGGTCTGTCGAAATCAGAACCTTCAACATGTTAGTTTCTCCACTCGATAGGACGAATAGGTGTAAATTAGGTACGCACCAGTTCTCATCAAAATAACCCGCGAGAAGTCAACAAGACCCCAGACTGCAGCCCGCATCAACGCATTCAAAACAGCAGTATCTTCCTGCGCTGAGACACAATACGTTATGCTGCTCTGATTCGTCCAGAGTTTCGTCGTGTTCTCAAACGCCTCGCTCAGCATAGTACCAGAGTAATAAACATCGCTAGTCGCCGAGTCGCACTTAATAACGCTGGGTCCCCCCGTCGCAGCCGCATATACCTCGCCGCTAGCACCGTACAATGCGCGATACTTGGCGCTTTCTGCGGAATCAACCAACTGTGCTCCGCGTGCGAGCTCGGCAGCGGCATCTCGGAGGTTCTCGTTCACCTCCATGACCTCGGTGCCGTAGAAAATCGAGGGGTACTCGTCCGGCGCGTACGCGCCGTACGACAGGTACCCGGTGGAGAAGTTGGCGGGCATCTCGCGCGCGTCGAACTCGTACTGCAGCGCGACTTGCACGGAGAACTTGGACAGCGCGACGCTGCCCAGCGTGCCGAGTTTGGGGCTTATGCCGGCGATGCCGGCCATGAGGAAGTACGTCTTGCTAAGGTCGAAGAGGCTGGAGAAGAGGAATGCCGTGGCGGATGTTGCGGCGTTGATTTCTGCCTCGCCCATTGTGAGCTGGCATACTTCTCCGAGTGCGTTGCAGTGCACGTATGGGAATAGGGGGGAGAGCCCCGGCACGGAGATGTTGTGGGCGAGGAGGTTGCCGAGAGAACTGTTGGGCGAGTTCGTGTACCATATTTCTGCTTCTGGGGTGAACTATGGTTTTCATGTTCGATTTTAGCTACATATCTTTTAGGTATGTACTGGGATATGAATTCTCCGTCCGCGAGACGGAGTAATCATAGGGGAAGGACTCCAAGACTTACCATGCTGATGATTACGACCTTGGGTGTTATTTTACCACAGTCGCCCAGATTCTTCGTCAAAGTCGCGTTATTGACGCAGTCCGAGGCTCTGGTGGAAGCATGCACATTCCTAGCCATCGACCGGGCCTCGCCCAACAGAGCGATTAAGACAAGATTCAATAGCAACATGATATTAAACATATCAATAGAAATTACTACATATGTGAAGTAAGTTATCTACATTGAAAACAGCTTCCAAAAAGCCATGAACCTTAACAGGAGGTATTTATCTAGTAGCACTTCGGGTCCTCGACGACCAAGCGATGACGGCGAGGCTTATCATTAGATGCTCCACCGGAGCCGAGACCTTCGGCTTTCTACATAGATTGAGTGCTGAATTGCAGGTGCCGATTTGGCCGGTTTTGTCTAGCGGGAATTTTTATCTTCTTCTAAAGAATGGTGATGGCTGTTTATTCGACAGTACCTGCGTTATATATCTTCGTATAACAGTGGAGTACCATCTTATCTCGCATAGGGTTCCAATTGTTGTCTCTTTATGGTCAAGACCATCGTATACAGGCGATAGGTGGCTACCCAAAGAGGAGCATAGTTGAAAGAGGCGACAAATAGGAACGATGAAGACTAAGACATTTTGGACCTTTCCGTGGTTTTTTATCTAGCCCCCACAACAAGTTCTACGACACAAAGACATGCATACATCTAACTATAGTTACTCAAAATACAATCAGAACTTTACATCATTCTGTTAGTCATTAATTTGGCCCATGTATCGTTATACGTATGATCCTCGGCATTTTCAATTTCGTTTAAAGAGCTTCGACGACTGAAGCGAGGATTCCATAGGCACTAGTTCCTTCAGGGGTCGCTTAATACGTCTATAGTAGGGGTAATTAGAAAATAATTTATCATCTACTTTTCGACGCTGCGCACAGGAAGATAAAGCTAGAGCATGTATAAGTGGAAAAAAAAAATAGGGCAGGCTTTTACACCAACTCCACAGGCCGCTCCCCATCTCCACTTGCGTCAGTCTCTTGGGACATCTTATCCTTGGGCTTAGGGCTACGGTATACGCCCAGTGTCAACACAACCAACACTTTAAAAGCAAAAGGCTGTGGGTTATCAACTTTTGCCTCCGTCACTTCTGTCACTCCATCGCGTGTGAGGTGTGTTCTGAAATTAGCGGGAAGGAAGCGACTCGGGTCCATGGCATTCCACATGAGCATATTAATGAGCATGAGAAAGGCCTCAAAAATGTAGAAAGGCCACTCGGTATTAGCCACAGCCAGTACGGAGTGTTCTACGCCACGGTAGATCGTTCGCATCAGGATGAGTCCCATGCTCACGTATAGCGTGGTGAGAGAGTACCGAATACCCTTAGCCCCCGCGATGCCGGCCCGCATACAGCGCAGGTGGAAAGATCCAGCAAGGACTAAGAAGAACACGATGATAGCGAGCTGAAGGGCCAAAGCTGCCCACATCAAAGCAGTGCCCGTCTCAGGATCGCTTTTCGGGTTCGCTATGAAAGAAGAGGCGACTCCGTTTATCCCTTCTATCACTATGGAGAGAAAGGCGAACGTCGAGAGCACCATCCCCGGCTCCATCGGGGAGAAGTAGGGCACGTAGTAGAAAACCCGAGCGAGGATTTCGTAATTGGCGAGAGATAGGAGTGGTCTAGATTATAACGGTCCTGTCAGTACGATGTATCCCTCCATTTCACTTGAGCAGCGCAGGTAAGGCAGTACACGTACGGGCTAACGCAAATGAGCGCAACGCTCACGACAAACGGACCCAGCTGGTCCCAGTTCCCAAATGCGCCGTTAACCCTGAATGCGAATCCGATGACATAGAGTAAACCACCAGCGACGAAAAGTCCTGTCACTCTGAAGAATTTTTTGCGACTGGGGTAGCGGGCGAACGTTGGTTAGTTTCAGACATAGTCGAGAGATGATATTAAAGACTACTCACTAGCATTGCCAGAAATGTATCGCCGCCGAAATGAAGAAGGCAATTGTGAATATAATGGCCGCAGCTCTATTAGGGGGGTATATCCAAAAGTTGATACCCGCTGCATTAGACAAGAGAGCCGTTAATTTTGAGTGGAAGCCTCCATGGCAATATACAACGTACCGTACGGATTGGCCATGGCTATATAGGATACAAGATAGGAAGAAAATAGAGAATTGGCGTGTAGATATCCTATCCCTTTCCGATTTATCCTTGTGACTTCTCTAGGGAGTTGCGTTCAGGTTCCGATCGGGGTTTAGGGGTTTTTAGCTCTCCCGAAAGAACAGAGATGATATTTAAAGGTCAATAACAGGTACGAAATATAAAACGAAAAAGCCTAACTACCTCCTATTTCTAGAGATAACCGGCCTTATTACCTATAACTAAATCCCCTCAGCTCATCATGTGCATATGCACGCGACCGCCCGAAGCCGCGTATATATGCACCACCACCATGGAACTCCGGGTCCCTAGGCCCCCGAAATGCCAACACGGATCGTCTGATTGAAGGCTAGGTAGTTACGCCTTTTCCCCAGTAGAAAGCATTTACGAACGAAGACAATTCCCTGGTCTCGTATTATCATTCCACTTCTATCTGACGTTTCTAGAAGGCTATTTATCAAAGCCGGCTAGTCGTTGAAAAATATAGGTGTGATGACGTGGAAGAAAACCCCCTAGTGTTCGATCGAAGTAAGATGACCTTGGTCAACCATCATCCGTTTTCGTAGTCAACTCGAACGCTGCACCGCCATAACATGCCTGTTTAGCAGCGTTGGCGTTTGTGCTATGTTCAAGAGCGAGCTTCAAGATCCTAACATTAAGTAAACATGTAGTCTTCAGAGCTTACTACATGTATTCATGTGGGCCAAGAAATTGTAGGAAAGGAGATACTGTTTCACGATGAGGATCTCGCCATCAACTCTTTTATCTTCTCCTTGCAGCCGAAATGGCCGTTCCTTTCTGCATACCGCATAGCACTCTCATATTGCTTATTGTCGAAAGGATCCCAGGGAGCATTCCAGAGAAGCTCTATCATATCGAGACGGCCGTTCTCGGCCGCGCCCTCCAGAGGCCAACGTCCGCGTCTTCCAAAAGGTGGGGGTATATTATATTCAGCTCCATGCTCTATGAGAATCGTTGCCATCTCGCAGTTGCCCCGGATAGCTGCGAATTGTAGCGCCGTACCTCCATCGAACATTGAAGGTTTGCCGTTGACTCTAGCGCCGTTACTAAGCAGCAAACGAACGATGGGGAGGTTGTTCATTTCAGTAGCTTTCTGGAGAGGAGTCCGTCTTATACCGTACATCGCTGGCTTGTTCACATCCGCGCCATTATCAATGAGGAGCTGTACTATTCCTACGATCCCATTCTTGATGGCAGTCAAAAGTGGTGTTGTCATGACATAACCATCTGAGTGCATATTATCCCGTTCAACGCTATTGACTTCACTACCAGCATCAATAAACTTTTTGACAACGCCAGGATTCTCTGTTTCGATTGCCCTAAGAAGCAGAGTTTCCCGGCCTGGGTATGCTTGGTAGTTGACATTCAACCTTACAAGATCCCAAGCAAATACCTGGTCAAGAAACTCAGGTGACTCCAAGCAGTTACTAAGTGCATCGTGGACAATCCCCTGGCCATATCCAGCACGACCTTGCGGGAAAGCTTTCCAAAATCGGTCTAGAAGTGGCCTAACCATTGAAGGATGATACTCGATGGCTATTTCTAGGACGTCGTCATTATCCGCACGAGCGCCGAGTGAAATTAGTTTTTCAAGTACCGATCCATTTTCACACTCTACCGCAATTTGTAACGCCATGCTTTTCCTGTGTTGAGGACCAGATTTGACCATGTTCAAGAACAAGTCCACATGTCCTTTCTCTAGTACGAGTCTCAAAAGGCGATCTGAGGGGAATATTAGACGAGGACAAGCTTTCAAAATATCTTCAAAGACTGAGTACTCGCAGTATTCAATGGCCGCTTCTAGAATCCGCCATTCCTCATTGGAAGACCCACGTAATATATCGGGATCGCAGCCAGTTTCCATAATGATTTTTATAAAGTCTGGTCTCTTTCTTACCACCGCGACGTATAGTAACGGAGCCGGACGTAGGCGCCGAAAGAATGGCATTTGGGTTGTAACGCCGACAGCAAGGAGCTTCCAAGCAATATCATTGAAAAAATCATGAGCCAAAGCGGCATCCATAGCATCGGCCACATTAAAACGCTGGCTATCATCCAGGTCAAGATCCATGGGTTCGTAAAATTCGAAGTCGGGGTCGAGATCTAATATTTTGGTCGCGTATTCCAAGTTTCCGGCTTTGAGAGCCGCCGTGAGCGCTTGGCCGAGCCTATAGCCTTGGAGATGACTGAGAACGCCTTTTTCCTCCAAGGAACGAAGGCGACTGTGGTCTCCAGACCTGAGAGCGGAGATAAAGGTCTCGCTGTCTTTTGTATCCCCATCTAAATCAAGATCTTCATCTAGGCTTGGATCCTTTTGCAGTATTAATTCGACAATTGTCGGATATCCAAACTCCACTGCCGTCTGGAATGATTTATCTTTACCCGGAATTGATGCATATGGAAACATGATTCCCACCAGCTCGTCATACCCACGCATCGCAGCCTCGTTTAAGGCATTGTCGACATGTAGATAAAATTTAGACAAGTATCGGGCTCTGCCTAATTTTTGGCAATTATTTATGATAAGCTTGATGATGCTCGTCGCATACTCTTTCTCGAGGTTCTTGATGATCTCTTCGAGCAGATCCTTGTGCGAAATGAGCTTTTGAGGTGCTTGGGAAGCAACGTTCTCAATGAGACGAATTGCGAGCCGTGGATCAATAAATCTAAGTGCCGCCTGGATAGTATCTATCAATATGGCGGCTCCGGTCCCCAAGAAAACATCGACTAAACTCAAAAAATTGTCGTCAAGTGTCGATCGGCGATCATCCAAGTGATGAATTAGCAAGTGTAATGCATTGAAATGGTATTCCCTTCGAAAGGATTTATTTATGTCGACCCCTTCGCTAATGAGAAGCCTGAGGACTTCGAACGATTGGCTGACTGCAGCAATTTCAAGTGGTGTGTATTTTTCGCCATTACAATGATACACAGCTTCATTTGCATCGACCAACCTAGTGCTAAGCAAGTACTTGACCACCTCAGTATTGTCGGTTTGCAAATATAGCAGGAAAAGTTTCTCGGCGAATGATTTGGCCTCGGGACTTGATTGAATGTTCAAAATCCCGATCACCGCTTCTTGCATGGCACGATGTCTATCCAAGACCCCCAGAACACCAGAGGCTGGCACATTCTCGAGACCCGCAAATCCGTTGATGATTGACGCAATTAACCTGCCGTCAAAGCGAGCCTCAAGAGCTATACTGGCCGGTTTGCTCTCAACCAGACTCCAGTCCTCTCCAGCGAAGTTCTCTACAGAGTAGAGGCTCTTAAAAATATCGAAAATCGGGGAGGGCGTCGGGCCTCTGGAAGTTGGGTCTGATTTAGTCATAGCATTCGAGAATTTCTCGAGAAGTCTGGGATCGCTAGTCTTCGCCAAGATGCCTATCGAAAGTGGCGGTGTTAGCTAGAATGAAATGATCGATCTATATAATTCGTTTCGGTCTCGACTTACCCTTGATAACCGTAGTCACAAGCTGGCTAGAAGGTAATGATGGTAACCAAAGCAATCGACTATTCCGATTCGCTTGAAGGGGGTTGATGAGAACAGGTCCGACGGGGAGGGGGGCGCCGCTGCAGGGTGGGCTTGCATCCCGGATGAGGTTGTCAGGCCCGTGTAGTGAAGGGTTGAAATTAGAGAAATCTGCCGTGGGTATATCGTGGTCGATGGCGATAGAATCCCGGTTAGGCGATATAAGTTGCATGTCCTGACTCGACCTGACGGCATCCATCTCTATATCAACAGCTGTAGCGACGGCCGTAACGTCATGGTTACGTGAAACTAGGTAGATGTAATCCAGTTAGTCTACAGAGGGTTACGTTAGTTACCTATGTATTAACAATGTCACGAACCCTGTTCCTCTCCCCGGTGTATTCTGCATGTATAGCGACGCTGGGCTCTCTGGAGTTTCGGTCTTGAGATCGTCTGGTTAATCCGAATTATTTCTCCTCCTTGCTGCGTATCATGAATAATTCTTTCCCATTCAGCTCGCTTTATGTTTTTGCGAACCCTCCATTTTCGGAACCTATGTTCATATTGTGGAACCCTTGCGAGGCATTAATCGAGTTATTCGATTCCTTAGATATACGATTGAACTTGATACCAAGAGATACTTACGTGGCGGTGAAGTCTTCTTTCGCCATCGTCTCGATAACACCATCGTGCCCCTCAAGCCTACGTCCGAGATCAATATACAGTTCGCATATACGGAGCTTGCGATCCTCCCATTCTCTATCCGTGATTCGTCGGGTTTCTGGTGAGGTAGGCATCGTGAGTTAGACCGTAGAGATCTGGGTAGGAGACATCTAATTTGGATACGGCACCATCTTATACAAAGCCTGATATCAAGCCACCAGGTAAGGAAGGCTGTCGGTCTTAGTCAGACTTCGACTTAAAGCCCCTGCCCCAATGCAAGCGCCGAGCCTTGATGGCTCTATGAGGTTAAATATTGGAGGTTGCATCAGGTTTTGCCTTCGGGTTGTCTTCAGGTTGTCTTCAGGTTTTGCCGTCAGGTTTTACTGTCAGGTTTACCGTTTACCAATACCACAATGCAAGGTACTGGGTACATTTTAGTAACCATTAGAATCCCTTAACATAGCAAGTACATATGACTCGACCACCATAGCGTATTATTTCGGGGAGGGTTCCTGAAAAAGGTGGGGGTATGCGACTCGCTACCGAATATCTGCTAGGCATGGAATAGGTGCGTGACGAGTACAATACCTCCTATACTTCAAACTCTGAAGGCTATCGAATGCGAGCCCGTCAGCTTTAGACAATCAGGTTATGTTACGACGTCCAATAGCTCCAATAAACTTGCTACAATATGAGCCTTTTTCATGAACTATTTCATGATGAAGATAACGATCAGCCGGCAATATGTTAATTACCTACCTAAGGTACCTCGTGATAATACAGCCTGTTAGGAGTTCAGACAAAACATCTAGAACAAAGCACACTTTCAGTATGTATAGCTACGGTATTCCGTAGCTACCTATTTTTAGAGCCCCTTGCGGAAAAACGAGGTTATTTTCATGCTTCTTGCTCCACCTTGTGATAGAACCTGAACTCAAGTTGAGAGTTCAGGTTATGTTAACTGGATGTAATTACATGAAAAGGTTCTCGACAATATGCGCCTCCAAGAGACAGATTAGATTTGTATAAATGCATCAATAAGAACGATGGTTTTTGAGGTTCTAACCAGTCCGTCGCCTCTGTACTTTCCACAACATCTCTTACCAGACACTCATCAAACTAAGAGCTCTACAAAGTTTTATCTAAGTTGCAATACTGAAATCTCAGAATTATGCCGTCTTCAAAGGACCAAGAAACTCAGGCCTCGGGAGACTCTAGCAGGTACGTACTACTTGTTGTAGTTCACCCTAACCCAGAAGCTGACCTAGCTCTAGTAAACAAAACCACCACCGGCACTCTATGCTGCAAGAATTCCTTCGTGCTGAGCCAACTGTGTCCGAACGACTCTCCGGAGTACTCACGTCCAAGAAAAGGGGGGAGAACGAAAAAGGACACGATGATAAGGCCAAGGAAGCGATTAGGAAGTTCGAGAATGCCTGGCGCAACGCGAGCCAATGATTCACCGTTCCAGTTGCTAAAGGATGCTTGATATGGGGTGGAAGTTCACTTCCAGTAGACTTAAGGCGAGGCTAGGCGGAGAAGCGTTGAAGTTATTCTGAGCAATTCATGCTCGAGTTCTACCTTGGGCTAATACAGTTTCTTTGGCAATATATGTAAACTGTTAGGGATAACTGCAAGGCTCATATACGGAGCAGATTTATACACTCTTTCAGGGGCTAGCTTATAGCTAACCTCCTAAATGATCAATCATTATTACTATGATACTTATAGATATCAACGCCTGTTTGGTAATACTAACGCAGCGAGGGTGCTCTGGCGATTCCGCTAGTTGCTATCGGAAGGAGTGAAGTACTCTCTATCTTAGCAAATCTGACCAAAGCTATGTGAGAGTTTGGATAAAAGCGATATTGTTAGGTTTGGCAAGATGAATATCTACAAAACCCCTTCCGACCCCCTAGTGGTATTAGTGATGAATGCGACGGTTAGAGTTCTGATATGGGTGCATCTAAACCCGTAGAAGAATAACTACGTGAGTGATAGAAAAAGGAGAGGCGGGTAATTAAATTACCTAAATATATGTAAAAGAAAGTGTGATTCAAGTGAATACATGTAAGTCATAATATATTATTAATAGTATTTGACGTCGCGTTTCTCAAAGGCCGGAATAATTATCTTCAGCTGCGCATACTTTGTTCTAATGGATGTCCTCAGGTGCGAGATGGCTACCTACATTTATATACACTCCACTTATATTCTCAAATCGAGACTCTAAAAAGGCCCAGTCAATCAGATTTAGAAGAACACTGTACACGTAGCTATCTATTGGTCTTCAATTTCTCGTAAACGCTAAGAATACCCAATGATATTTTAGGGTTGATTTATAAGGCATACGACGGTTTATACCCCTTTTAGGAGGAAAGCCACCAATGAACTACCTATAATCCTCGTCGATGTAGATACATTACGGGCCTAGCTGATAAGTTTGCATATACCAATGCACCTTGTTTCTTACGAATTACGTGAGAAAAGCATCAGAAATTCCGACCTTCGTACTTCATACTTCATATTTCTCACCGCTCTCGAGCTGCCCTAGTGCAACAACTTAGATTTTTTATTCAACACCAAAAACCTCAGTTCCCCTTTGGTGCGGATATTTCTTCGCTCCCAGAACGGACTTCTCCATCTGCCTAGCAAGATGGCAGGACAAGCGCTGCGTGAGCAGCTTGCAGGAGTAAGTTATCCGCCAGTGGCGCCCAACTGGGGCGCCGACTATTGTACCAACCATTATGACACGTACGACTACATTGACCCTGTTAAAAGGTCCAATTGCACTGGAAAGGCCATTTTGGTGACTGGGGGAAACAAGGGGATTGGAAAAGGTATCGCTTTATCGTATGCCAGAGCAGGTGCATCGCACATCGCCATCACTTCTCGCTCAGACGTCCCGGAAGTTGTAGGAGAGATCGAGAAAAGCGCGGCGGATGCCGGACGGGCGAAACCGGTAGTAATCGTGCTGCGGTTAGATGTCACGGATTCGACGAGTGTGACTAACGCTGCTCACGTCTTAGAGGGGCAATGGGGCCGACTCGACATCCTAATTGGCAACGCAGGATATCTGTCCAAGTACGACAAGATATTAGACGGAGACGAGGAAGGATGGTGGCGGAACTTCGAAGTTAACGTTCGCGGAAGCTACCTCGTTGCAAAGGCTTTTCTACCCCTGATGCTAAGGGGTGGGGACAAGACTATTATTAACATGTCTTCAACTGGAGTCCATCATTTCCATACAGGCGGAAGTGGCTATCAGCTCAGCAAGTTTGCTCTTCTGAGGCTTACCGAGTATCTCATGGCGGAGTACGCAGATCAAGTAAGCTAGGCCATGCGTTTCCCTTAAAATCAATACCTGTTATATGGTCTTCTGACATTACCATAGGGCCTCCTTACTTATTCAATACATCCAGGAGGGTACGTAAAGAGTGCTCCCACTAACCATCTAGTTGTAGGTTGACTGACTGTTCGCATAAATAGAGTCGCTACGGATCTGACTCGGGGGTTACCAGAAGCAACACAAGGTACGTCGTCTTCCATAATAGTCAAATATCTCTGCTGAATCTAAGAAAAATAAGCTTGGCTTAAATGCACACCCGCCCTAAGTGGTGATACGATAACCTTCTTAACGAGCCGGAGACAAGACTGGTTGGCAGGTAGATATCTTAGTGTGATGTGGGACATGGCCGAATTCTTCTCCAAGAAGGACGAGATCATCACAAAAGATGCTTTGAAGATGAGGATGACTTTCTAAATTGAAGGCTTGTGGTTCAGCATCCGCGTAGACCCGGGGCTGTTAAACCCCTATATCTCATAGCGCATGTTGTCGGTCGTCAACGTACCGATAATAATCCATTCATACAGAAGGACCACGAAAAATTAGAAACGAATAGAACAGCGGAATTACTTGGATAGAATATTAGATTACCATCAATAGAAGGGGAAATTAACATACGATGAGTCGTAATCGCCACGAATAATTACAAATCAACACCTAGTGACGTGGGAAAAGGGCGAGGGTCGACGGAGACATGCCATTCTCTTCGCTATTTAGTCTTCAGCCTATACCGTGTTTATATCGCCAGTGGCTGCGTCATCGGGACATGTCATTGGTGCATTGGGATCCTTCTCCGACCACCTTCGGAGCTTCGTAAGCTTAGCGGCGGGAGCGCACCGAAGCTCAACCTCCGTGCTTGGCCGGCGTTGTGAATGATTAGCAACCACCCAAGAAATTTTTTATTATAAATACATCCCAAAGCGCTCAGAGACTTCTATATTCTCTGTGTACAACTAATTCATCGATAAATCATGCCCCCAATGGCTTTCTTACAATCAGCTTTGTCCCCGGCCAGCGTCTTGGCACCCATCCACCTCCTATCTTACTCCATGCTCCTCGGCATGGAACTATACCAGTCATTTGTCATGACAAAAGTATGCTACCAAGAGTTACCCCGATCCGCCTTCACCACGCTTCAAAAGCGCATCTTCCCCCTTTACTTCCGGGGACAGACCCTGCTTCTCCTATTGACAGCAGCGACGGTACCCCCGTACGGGCTATTAACGCTGCAGTCGAGCAAGGGCAATTGGATACCATTCGCGATTGCGGGAGTCACGGCGCTTTTAAACATAATGCTTTATGGGCCTCGGACGCGACAGATTATGATTGATCGGATTCATCAAGGTATGCGATTATTGAGAGCTACATGGAAATTACTAACCAAGACACAGAAACGCGGGATGGGAGGAAATCAAATGATCCAACCGAGGTTAGCGACGATATGAGAGCGTTAAATAAGACGTTTTCGCGCAATCATGCGATGAGCATTCATCTGAATATTATTACTATAGGGGCCACTCTCTGGTGGGGTGTAAAACTGGCCTTGCGATTAGACATGTAGCTTTAAGAGAGTGTACAAGTCGAATGTTAGTATATCGTGTCAAATGGGATGTATTGGTAATAAGACATAGCTTATGTATCTCTCTTCATATAGTAATGAGGTATGAAGAGGAAAGGCTATCAAGTGTCGAGAGGATTAGGGGGTTACCTTGGACTAGGCTTTCTAAATTTACAGCAACAATTGATGTGCTCCCTAACATTACCTCCTCCACCAAAGATGTCGCGCAAATTTCATTATCCTCACCTATTACAGCTCGAGGACTAGCTTAGTGCCGCTAACTCCCGCTTTCAAAATGTCAAGACCCTTGTTAATACCATGCAGACCTCCCTCGACTACTTGGATCTTAGGACTCGGGACAATTTCGCGCTTCTCCAGCCTCTCCTTCAACCAGGTATTAAACCAGAACGAGAACTGCTCATGTCGCACCTTATCGTCAAGCGAAGCAGCAACGAACTTAGTCTCGACGTCCTTCGTGGTAGGTTCGTCTGGGTTCAGACGAGGTGCAGAGGCCAGATGAGCTGGACCGCTTCCCTTCAACGCCTTCAGGATGGTATGACAGGATTGTATAGCGCCCACGGCGTCGTAGCCGTACTGGAATGTGAGGCCGTCTTCCTTGGCTGCCTTGATTATGGCGTCTTCTACGTCGGGGTCTTTGTAGTCGAAGACTTTGGACGCGCCTAGCGATTTGATGTATGCGTGGTGCTTTGAGCTCGCGGTGGCGTACACGGTGAAGCCGAGTAACTTGGCACTTTGCACTACTACGCTACCAACACTGGACTATAGCATTTGATGTTACTTAGTATTTTCACTGGCTCGACATTTTAGAGGATGGTTAGGGGTCGTATGATGTATCTTGAAAGTCTTCACCCCAAGGTAAAGGGACTCGGAGATCTACTTACAGCAGCGCCCCAGACCAGGAGTCCTTGCTTGTCGCTAGGCGAATAGGAGGTATTGCGAGATATACCAATGGTTTCCCATCCAGACCATGTTGTAGCGACAGCCATAGGAAGGATAGCAGCTTCGTTGAACGAAAGGTAGTCAGGAATTGGAGTGGCGTTTTTCGCAGGGATAATAGGCCGCTGTTGAAAGGCCCCGTAGTCAGAAGCTCCCTGAGCGAAGAAGGTCGACGCAAAAGCCGTGACACGAGTTCCGGGTTTGAAGGTGGAAGATACGTTGGAACCAGCTTCGAGGACTACGCCGCCAATGTCCGAACCAATGACGACGGGATACTTGGTGATGAAGAAACCTAAGTCGCGCATCTTCCAGTCGATGGGATTCAGGGCGATCGCCTTCACGTCGACGAGAAGCTCATCAGGCCCGGGTTTGGGCGTCTGCTTCTCTCGGACTTCGAGCGGCTGGCCCTTTCCGGTAACGAAAGCTGCGAGGTGTGTTGCCATTATGAGTGTATATTTCCCTAGGTGGGTATTGTATAGGTATGCGGTGTTATCGATTCGTAGGTAGAGTTGAAAGGAAGAGGGAGACAGGCTTGTTAGTGTCTACGGGAAGGCAAAGACGAAGAGACAACGGTTTATATTGACCACGCCGGCAGTAACTATCCTAGAGATTTGATATATATATCCTCCTCTTTTATACTTTTAGTTATAGGTAACGATGGTTAATAGTCATAGTTTGCATTCTTCATTCGTTCGGACTATCGTCATCGTCTCGGTTCGGGATTAATTACCTCGGATTTAAACGACTGCCGAGTTAGGAAGTAATATAGTGAAGCTCGCGAACGATTACCAAGCAGCACAAGTATGGGATTAGAAAAGCCATCATAAACTCCGATTGGCTTAGAATTATGTTAACTCCGGTACCTTGCTCCTAGTCACACCCATTCGTACGGGAGCCAACATTGTACACGAAGATTATGCAAACATTAAGTCAATTATATCCAATACTGCGCACTATTAACATGCCCATCATGGCCTATAAAATTGCGGTTCAGGAGTCTACGTTAGATATATGTACAGACAAATCTTGGTACAGTCGAAGGTGCCCTATCAATCCTTTATCCGGTATCTCCCAACTCCTAAGTAAATTGCTAACAGGCGCAGCCTTTCGTCATCACCTCTGAGCTCATAGAGAAATAACCATCACTGCGCTACATGCTCCGTCTACGCACGGAAGATAGTTCTGCGTCGGTTGCCGAAGCCGCCGAAGCCATTGTTGCCTCGGCCGTTTCCGCCGTTACCAGCATTAGCATTGTTGGTACCAGCGTTGGCGTTGTTGGTACCGGCATTAGCATTAGCATTGGCATTGCCGTTGTTTCCTTTGTTACCACGTCCATTGCCGTTGCGTCCGCTTCCGCTGGTGGCAGTAGCACTCGCAGCGGCACTGGTAGTAGTAGCTCCAGCATTAGCTGTGGCCGTGGCCTTGGCTTGTCCCGTGACAATATCGAGGGACTGGAGAGAAGCGGGCAAGCTGGTAACAGTCTGTTTCAGAAGCGAGCTAACAGCAGCCGCGTTCTTCAAACCCTGATCGCTGCCTGCGTTTTGAATAGCGGCGATGGCAGCGGGAAGGTCAGCCTGATCCTGGGAAACCTGCTTGAAGACCTTCTCAAGAGTCAGCGCCGTAGGAACCTTGGCGGCGGTGTTCTGGCTGGGCTCCACGTCGACCTGTTGAACGGGGAAGCATCCACCGAAAGGACCAGCGAGAGCGTTGTTTCGGCAACGGACGGTGCAGACGTTACCAGCGGAAGCTATAGAACAGTTGTTAGGATACGGGAGTTTCTAGTAAATTTGTAGGCATAAACTTACATCCGGTGCAAGAGAACTTCTCAGGCATGTTCACGAGGATCTCGAAATCCTGAGTCTTGGCCTGGGAGAAACCGTTGACACCGGGAACGTTGTTCTCAACTGTCAGGTTCTGAGTGATGAGACCATTGTTGCCAGCCTCGACCTATTATACGGGTTAGATCAAGATCAGGATGCTACAATGTGATTGATAAGGGACGTACCAGGTCGCAGGCGTAAGGACCAGCACCATCAGCGTTAACTTGGTGGATGGTAACCTTGACTTGCGTTCCAGCCTTGACTTGGGTAACGGCGCCAGCAGCAAGCGCGTTCTCCGTGTTCTCTCCGATATCGATGTTACCCGATATTTCTGTTCGTCCGCACTCGTTCACTACGTTGGCGGCGATCTCGGCATCTCGGATAATTGTAGTATCCTGTTGGCACGGGCTGATAGATGTACAATTCCTCGCTAGTTCGGGTTCGACCTTGAAACCGACACTTTCAGGCGAGCCCTGAATACCCTGTGCCCCTAAGATAACACCGTGAGCCTGGGCAACAGCCAACAGGGACGCAAGAGAAAAGATGGTTGATGAAATGGACGGCATCTTGAAATAGGAGGATATAGACAGCACCGGGCCGATAAGTGAATGATAAGGCACAATAAAGAGTGAATTAAGAATAAAACAGATCCACGGGATCGTCAGCTGCGAATAGAATAACGTAGGTAGAAAGGGAAACCGGCCTGCTCAAGAACATGGAAGACGACGATCTGTGGTGAGCGGTGCTGGCATATATACATGATAAGCAATGGAGATCTTGTTCGATCTACGCAGCCTGGCCATTGCACACGAGCTGAGCTAGCCCCGAATTGTCTGCCGAGTACTTCGTACGGAAACCCCTAGACAACCAGCGCGAACCGATATCCAACACGATTTGTGTCAAGCATGTGGGTTTCAAGCAGCTAAAGGAGCCTCCCTTGGACATGGATCCTCTCTTTGCTAGGGCAAGCCTTTGCCGTGTTGGGTACGTACCGTGGTAAAGTGACGGCGGAGAACCGTTTCGAGTTTACCTCATCTCGCGAGCGGGCATGTTAAGTGACCCCCAAGCTTAAAGCGCGCCAGTAGAATATTCGTGATGTCCTTGGTTGCCCTGGGAGAAACGTCTCGACAGGGTATGGTAAAGGAGGCGTCTTGTGTCCAGGGTTTACCCCAAGAACCATGAACGCCAAAATGCTTATTATTCGAGCTAAGGCCTGAAAATAATTCCAAAAACGTCAAAGTGGAGATATATGTACATGTTCGCGAATCCCTGTTGCGCTTGGTGCTGCATTTTACGCAGTAAGGCAGTGGATGTCTCGCAAGTAGCGAATAGGAATGAATAGCTAATACGGACGATAAAGCCTTATGAAGATGGGAAATCCACATCGAATTTTAAAGCGAAATGAGTCGCTGCGCAAATATTATTCATATAACATATGAATTATGAAACTACGGTGTAAGAAGTAGGGGGTAAGTTACATAGCACACTAGTTATTGCTATAACTTCTAAGCAAGTACTAGCGATATATGACGCGCCGCCTAAAGGAACATTTAAGATGGGCAATTCGGCTCGAGCCGATAGTGGCTGAAGTGGCGTATATGGCCTTCCACGAGGGTTGTGAATATGAGGCGCTCATACTCCAGATGCACCTAAAAGCACTGATCGCTTACGATCTGCCGGCTAGTACTAAGCCTTCCATGTTTCGACCCTTGTGCCAGATCTCGGGCCAAGACGTTTCTAATGTGGGTATTTGCGGTAATTAAAGCATTGTCCTACGTATCTACTGGAGGAAATATCAGCTACGAGGAAACCCCTTGGCACATTTTATGCTCAAGGGTATCAGACGGTGGTGGTGTGGTTCTCCCGTAGCGTCCGTTTCAAGCTGTCGGCGCACCAATGATAGATGAGAATAACGACTGAGTGCCAACCCTACCCTGCAGATATGAAGCAAGGATACAAACGGGGAGCTGGGGTAGGGGTACCCTTCGCACGGCGCGATACCCCCTAAAGATGTTCTAGCAAAGTTCGTAGGCAATTATACTATGTACAATGGGGATAATAATTAGCTACTCGGTTTTAAGATCTATATTATCGCACTCGTTACTCATTACGGTGTAGACGCGTGTAAAATTTAGCCGTATAGCCGTACCTAATGCGGTTCGAATCTACCATGAAATATTCTACATAGTAACTCCAGGTCTACCTAGAAGGGGTTAAGAAAGGGTCTAGTTCAGGGGCCGCTACACAGACCCCCAGCACGCTTCATCAATGCCAAGGAACAATCGAGACTCATCTGAAAGAGAAGATTTTCGCAATGCGAATGCGTTGTCAGACTAACCTATTAATCTCATCACACTCAAACATTATACAAAACCCTTATGCTCTGCATTTGTTTGTCATCAACGCATCAGCATAGTCATAGCAGCGACCAGGACTAAGTCAAAACATCGGATCGCCTAGTTTAAAAGACCAGGGAGCAAAACGTCATAGTTGACACGGGATTTTCACCGCCACCGTTGTCTACATACTTGTTGAGTCCATGCCCAGGAGTTTTAGCTATAGCTCTGCTTCCATCACGGAACGTCTTCTAGTTTACGGATTCATAAAAAGGGCAAGACCGATTTTCGGCGACCTTTTCAGGGGAGTAAATATGTAAATAGTAAATAGGATGCGATTGCGAGGTATCGTGCGAAGCCTCCCCCATTCAGCGGCACGGAAGGCCAAGCTTTTTATTTAGGCACAACACTCTTCCTCCGTCAGTGAAGAATTGCAACATGCGAGTTCAAAATCAGCATTTCGGCGTTTAAAAACGTCGTAACAGTACACTACAAGTGAAAAAGAGGAGTCAGATAAGCGTATAAACTCAACTCGATGATTTGCATTGATAGTCGCTGGCGCTCTGTAGTACGTAAACCAAGTCTTCTTTCTATAGTTCGAATAAGCTCGCAACATTGCACGCAAAATGCTGCTTACTATGACGACCCCCCTGGATTCTTCCTCCCTAACCCATGAACATGGGATATAGGGGATTGGAGCGAAAATACGAGAATATCCTTGAGGAGCTCAAGAATATAGTGTCCCTACGACCTTAATGTCGTGAAAATTTGGGTATTGAGATCCTATAAGCTTTTTTAAGCACTCGTCTCGACTCGCTTTCGTTCTCGACTCTACTGGTCTCAAAATGTCTCACAATACCTTCTTTTTCTGGGGTCGGCTAAAAAAAACATACTCTTAGATCACGGCGCATAATACTAAGAAAAGCGCGAACATGGGGTATTATAGTTCCTAGCAACATGAATGGACAGAATCCGATATCCTGCACTTTCAAGATTAAGAGATGATAATCCGAAGTCCTACTAACTAAATCGTCCGATCAAGTCGTAACCAGTGCACCAATGGGATTGCGTTTCATCAATCCCGGTTGACGACAAGTAGACAACCTCTATCACACTTTGTGGTTTCAGTTTCACTTTTCATCTTTCGAGATGACGTAGCAACTCAGACAAATGTCGATGACAGCATCATCGATCTTATCACACTGCAACACAGGACGCGTACGCCGCTTAAGTATATAAGAAGACTCTTTCCGCGTCATCGGTCGTAGTCGAGGATGGTTAATACACACGTATGGTACTTCAGACGAACTTCTGACACCGAAGGTAAGAGACAATTCTAGACATACTAGGGTGACATGCCGTGTTTATTCTAACAGTAAAAGCCGGCCATATAAATTAGCAATGAAATTTATTGCGCAGTAAATGGAATGGGGATTGATATGAAGTAGCTATAACTCAAGATACTAACATTAGTTAGTCAATACTAACTCAACATAAGCTCTACTCCCGACTATAGGAATGTCAACATGTCAACAAAAAGACCGAGCACATTATAAAAATATTATAACATGACAGCTTTGAGACATAGTCCTTCCTTTCTACTACAGTAAGATGTAATGAGGATCAAGTTATTTCACAAGTTCTTTAGGTATTACTCATGGGAAACTTCGAAGTCGTTTCAAGTCTGACATGAACCAGTCGCAACTGGGAGACTCGATGAACACAGTGGCGTGAAGCTTGGCAATACGCAAAAGTTTTATTATGTGTGGTGTAGTTACTATTAAATATCACGGGCTCAAACGATATAAGATAGGTGTATATTGTAGTCAATTAACATATCTCGGCTAGATATAATTAGGTATATCAGATGCAAGCCGCTTTATGTCATTATGCAATCACCCTGACTTCATATTAATGAGTTCCTAGTCTGGAGACTTGAATGTTAAAATGTAACCTTTTAGATGGGTGAGAACTATCGGAATCTAGACTTTATTAAAACATCTCACCTCGTCTCGATGCCCGTTCTACTATAATACATTACAAGAGCATCGAGTCGTTGCCATGGCCCCTCAACCATATTTAGATCACATTACTAAGGCCCAGGTGGCATTACTCAGAGTTGAATGCAATAAATCGCTTAACTCCATTGATGTTTTCCCTCACATGATTTGACGCTGACCCTCATATAAGCATCTCGGCCGAGGTGGGAATTAGTAGTTACCTGTCAAATTTATTGGCCGTACTCTACGATATATTAGAAGCTAGTAACGACATTTCACAGCTGAATTGTGTAAGCTGTCCAGAAGTGTATTTTCTTGACAGTTACGCGGATAACTTCACCTCTTAGGGCTGACACCTGAATGACACATTCAAATACTACCCCTGGGCCATGCCCACATGACAGCTTCTTCCCATACCATGTTGTAAAACTTCCTTCTTATTTAGTCGTCCTATGTAAGACAATTTTACCTAAGTACGGAAAGGCGACCTCACCGTACAAGTGCTACTATTGGCTACTTACCATGCTGACCTCATCAATAAACAGTCAGACTATAGTACGACAGAGTTACGATGAGGCTGGAAATAAACATCTACAAAGCTTCATTCTAGAACATAGAATATGGATCCATGCACGGCGTTACTGAGGGTGGCAGCGAAGCGAGCTGTTCAATGGGATAGCATCCTGTTAGCCAACGGCAATACTAATACCACTACCTAGTCAATACTACCATAAGCTAGTCATCACAGCTTTTCCGCCTCTGTCTCCATGATAGCGCATGATCTCCCATGATGCTACCTTCGCCTGACATCAGAGGCCACCTATGGAGTATTCTGAAGCTCCTAGGTTATGATGGCTTCACGCGGACTATAAAGACGAGCTGAGATGCCAGCATCTTCTATGAGACTCACCACAAACCACCCCGCTTTGAATCAGCCATCAATAGCTTTATAAAGTTACATAGCTCATATATATACTCAAAACTCTAACAATGTCTCCTCCCCCAGCTGAATCCGGCTACAGCCTAATCTGGTCCGACGACTTCTCGGGCGCGGCAGGATCTCTCCCTAACCAAGGAAAATGGAATATCGTCTCCGCCGGCCCTAACCAGGGCAACCAAGAGGTGCAGCACTACACCACGAGCACCGCCAACTCCTCCCTCAGCGGCTCGGGTGCCCTGCACATCACCCCTCGCCACGACAACGGGCAGTGGACTTCTGCCCGTCTCGAGGGCCAGCAGGCCTTCAACTGCCCTGCCGGCCATCGACTTCTGCTACAGGCTGAGCTGCGCAGCGGAACGTTCCCGGCGAACCAGCAGTCGGGAATATGGCCGGCGTTTTGGGCTCTTGGAAATGATATTCGCAACGGGAAGGGTGTTCAATGGCCGCAGTGCGGTGAATGGGATAGTAAGTGCATGAGTTCTTTTGCCAGACAGTGACATAAAAGTTAGATAGAGGAGGTGATAGGAGATATCGTAAGCGAGTCCTCAACTAACTAACTATCCTCCCAGTCTTCGAAAACGCCCACGGCAACGACTGGTCCCTCGCAACCCTCCACTACGGACGGGGCGGTTCAGACCACCTGAGCAAGGGCAGCAGCCAGGAGCACTTCCAAGTCGAGTCGTTCCACACGTGGGCCATCAAGGTCAACCGCGGGCCGAGCAACTGGCAGGACGAGACCCTGGAATGGTATCTCGACGGAAACAAGTTCTTCCAGATCAAGGGGAGCGATGTAGGGGATGGCGAGCTGTGGGGACGGGTCGCTCACAAGAGCTTCTTCCCTATCCTCAACGTTGCTGTTGGCAGCAACTTCCCTGGTAAGTAGTTGCGAAGAATCTACCGACGACTCTTTATGATTTCATGGAGTGCTAATACCGATATAGGAGGTGGCCAGCCCGATGGCAGCACTACCACTGGTCTTGGCAGTGGCTTGCAGGTCAAGTATGTTGCCGCCTACAGGAGCAACTAAAGCCAACTCATGTCGACATAAGATATCCGCATTGGAAATTCCTTACTGTGGGTGCTGCTTCGTAATGGGATCGGGTTGCGCACTTTTGGATAAGCTGTACAGGGGGTCCTATAGATCATTTTATTTACTATCATTCTTGTCATCTATCATTCTTGTCATATTATGAAATATACATCTCCCATAACTGCTATATAACTCATCTAACTACCTATATATATTATATTCTTAACCCTTGGTTTCAAAGAACGAGTTTGTAATTTCGAAAACCCGACTATTCCCTTGGTGACTTTTTTAGCAAGGCAAGATACAACCCATTCACTGAACTCCTTCCGTGTCGGCAATCCGGAAGACGTATTTAATTCCATTTGCTTTGCCGGCCTTCAAATTATCCAATGCCTCTTGAATGCCCCCAAGTCCACCTGGCACGACTACCTGCGGCTGTGCCTTGAACCAGCCCTCCTGTAGCCCTCTCCCGAAGTACCGGAAGTACACATAGCCAAAGTCCTTATCCTCAGCATGCACCGAGCCCACAAGGGTAACGGAATGCGACACATGGGCTGGGTATTCGAAGTTCTGTGGAGATAGCACACTCGTTACCTTAGAGCCCTCGGCCACGACCTTGCTTATATTGACGTAGCTATTGTGCTCCGATGTCGCATCCAATGCGTACAGGAGCTTGGAATCACCGACTGCTTTCTTCAGTGCTTCGACGACGGCATCATCTCCGTCACGGTAGTCGATGATGACGTCTCCTTTGCTACGGTCGATCAAAGTCTCCACATAGGCCTGAGATTTCCCAGCAACGCAGATGAGAGGGTGAATGTTACTCTTCCGAGCGAGCTGGACGGCGTAAGCACCAACAGAGGAAGCCGCTCCATAGATTAAAAGGGGTATGGGTTCGACTGCCGGTGTCCACGGCTGCGGAAGACCAAGTTTGGCATAGAGCCCGATCGCTGCTGTCATTGCCGCTAACGGGACTGCAGCGGCCTCTAGCAAGTTAAGTCCGTTAGTATATCACAGGTATGGAATCCTCACGCTCACGGCTAATGCATACCTTCGAATGTGGTCTTCTGCGAAATATGGAAAGTGGTGTGCTGAGGTGAGATTGCATATTCGGCGAAAGACCCATGAGGGACTAGGAATTGATGGAATCCGGCGACACGGTCGCCAGGTTTGAACTCGGTGACATTAGAACCAACTTCTTGAACTATACCACCAATGTCGTCGCCCTGGTTTATGGTGATATTACGCCAATCCGGTACCTTCCAATCCTTAGGATTGGACCCGCTCACGACGACCTTAATAAGGACTTCGTCGGCTCCGGGCTTTGGGATAGGCGAGTCGATGATCTGGACCTTAGGGCCTAGACGATGTTTAGCCCTGCTTGAGTGTCATGGCTATCCGATTCTCACCTGGCGCTATAAGGGCTTCCTTCATTGTTAATGTTGGTATTCTGGTGCGTTTAGTTTGTATATGGAACAGATATGATAATGTTGTCGCTGTCGTTCTAATGACTGGGACTCCCGTTGAAATAAGTATCTACTATCCACACCCGAACGGCGGGGTTCCTAGCGTAATAAATAAATATATATAAAAAGGCCCGTTGATCCGGATAATCTTCATAAGCTATCGGTCCATTTGGTTCTGGATTTTTCGATAGTGACCCAGCTTACAGGCGGGGATGAAGATTGGAGTTCAGATGACTCTATCAAAAAGCATATGGATTATCAATCGAGCTTCTAATTACGTCATTGCCGCTGTAACTTCAGCGTTAGAGAACCTTCTGGTTTGTAATAACTAGCCAAGTTCTTAATAAAGATTGGTAGTTTCTACTGCTTCTATACTTGAATATGTGTAGACCTCCGGGCTACCTTAGGTTAGGTACCTACGCAAACAAGACGAGAGTTGTATTAGCCAGTTGAATTCGAATGTGGTAGCTTACGAGGATGTGAGTCTAAAACCTATACATATCCCCGTATTAACTAACGCTATTCGGAAGGGAGCTTAGAGCTACTTGGTTGGCCAAACCTCCAAAGCGTCTTTAGTGTAGAGCTATACACACAAAGGTATGCGCAACCCATACGAAAATTACATTTTAGATAATACTATAGACTATAGTAGGTGCCTTACTCAAGGCAGATGCCTTAAAGATGTTTAGGAGGCGGACTTTGAAGGATAAAGATCGTGCTTCATCATTCATGACGTGCGCAGCCAAGTAAATTAGCATCATGACAGGGGTGATCCACAAGCTTCAATGTAACCACATATATGATATAAACAATCAGGTGAAGGGATCAGCTAAGTTGAAGAAACATCCATCATTCAACATTCACCATGTCGAGCTCACTATTGACTTTATTGCAGCAATTCTACCCTCCCGCGCCAACCTTCACTGAGAAGAACGTCGTGGCCGGGAGTCAAGTAGGCAAGGTATTCATCATCACCGGCGCCAATTCTGGTATATCATAGAGATGAGAGGGTAGTTGATGTCTAAGACCAGATGTGCTAACTTCCATCTAGGTATCGGTTTGGATCTGGTGAAATTCCTCTATCCCACCGGCGCCACAATATATCTCGCCAGCCGCTCACTTGAAAAGATTCACAATGCCATTACGCAAGTATCTTCCGTCTCCCCCGCACCAGCAACCCCTGCAACGCTCAAGCCTCTCCACCTGGACCTATCAGACCTCACCACCATCAAGCCCTCCGCCGCGTCCTTTGCGGCTCAGGAGTCACGTCTCGACATCCTCTGGCACAACGCCGGCTCCGGCTTTGCACCCGGCAGCGTGACAAAGCAGGACATTGAAGCCCACGCCGGCGCCCACTGTGTCGCTCCACTGCTCTTTACCCAGGAGCTTCTCCCGCAGCTCCAAGCTGCCGCGAAATCCGCGCCCAAGGACAGCGTCCGCGTCATCTGGACCGGCTCCATACTAATCGACCTAAACTCACCACCCGGCGGCGTCGACTTCGCCCGGATCGAAAAGCCGACCACCAACCATGACCAGGACTACGCCATGTCCAAAGTCGGGAACTATTTCTTGGCGGTGGAGGGGGCCAAGCGCTGGGGCAAGTACGGGATTATCAGCGTGTGCGAGAATCCCGGGAATCTGTACACGCCTATCTGGGCGAACGCCAGCTGGTGGTATATAACGTTGCTCCGGATTTTTATCTTGTACCCGTCAAAGTACGGTGCGTACACGATGCTCTATGCCGGGTTCTCGCCGGATGTAAATGAAGATACCAATGGCGCGTATATCTGGCCTTGGGGTAGGGTTCGACCTGTCGGACGAGGTGATGTGTTGCAGGCGGTATCGGATGGTAAAGCGACGGAATTTTGGGAGTGGTGCGAAAGAAAATGGAGGCAACATGTTTGAGAGCTTATAACTCCGGACTTTTTAGCACCAATGACGGACAGTATAAATTGATATAGCAGTACATTTTGTTTATAGTACCTAACACATATATTTAAAACGCTTATATTGAATAGGTACAATGTAGTATTCAGAAGATAAGAGCTTTTGAGTCCTTCGTGACTGATTTGATAATCGTAATACTTTTCTCGAATCCCAGTACAGCATTATAGAATTACACCGGATCTCTTCGTATCTAATTTCAATCTCATTGTCACAACCCCCTTTGACGCAAACCCTACATAATTACGGCTCTTCATTTACCCCCGTATCAGTATCCTCGCCTAGATAGTCTGGGCTTCTCGAAAGTGCGTAGTTTCCTAATCCTCGAAGTAGGCGGGATCGTGCTATTGAATCCACACCCTGCCTCCACGCACGACGAAACAGTATGGATATATCTGATCTTGCCGGATTCGACTCTGAACATATGGCTATCCGGCATTGGCTTCTCGCCTTGCGATCTGTCCAGCCCAGGGAATCCGAGGTAGATGTCAACGACACCTAGGACCTCGTCCACGACGTAGCGGCGGTTGGTGACCACGAGCGTCGACGGCAGGCCTGCGAGCGTGCATGAGTCGCCGGTCATGTTGAGAGGTGCTGTAGATGCGCCTCCTTCGAGTCTGGAGCAGGGAATGCCGAAAGGAACGGTTACGTTCTCGTTCTTGAACCGGTTGAAGTATGCATCGCCAGCGGCTTGGATAACCTCGCGGCTGTCCCGCTTGTCCTCAGGAATAGGATCCCAGTTCTCCTGCGAGTTCCAGTACAAATATCCGGTAGCGTTGAAAACCCAGTCACCGGTATCTGTCACTATCGACTCGATCAACGAGATCTTGCTGTCGTCGTTGAAGAGTATGCGCGTGCCGATGACGTACTGGTGCGGGTTACTCGCGGCGATGATCTCGGTGAAGGTCGCGCAGTTGACGGTGTCGTGGATGCTGCGGTTATGGTCGATCTTGATAGCTTCGGTCAAGACGCCTTCGTTGATGGCTTTGGGAACTTCGTTCTCAGTGTAAGTGACATTGGGTGCCGCTAGTGCCGCCACATCGTCGCTTGACCCGGCAGCTTGAGCTGCGACATACTTGTTAGTGGCTCCTACGAGGAAGTCTCTCGTGCATTCGGCTGAAGCCAATTCAGAGAATAAGAGCCACCCTAGCAGGATGGAGATAGCCATACTCCAAGTACGCGTCTTGTACAATAACTAATTGGTACAAAGGACTATCTAATCCGTTATTAACGACAACGACTCAATATGCCTTCTTCGCGTATCTTGTGAATTGGAAGTGTCTACTGTTATATACCCCCATACAGCCTCTTTTTCATACCTTGCTTCGCGGAGAGCGCTCACCCTTCAGGTAAGACCAAAACAGCCTATTATGCCATGCCTATCCTAAACTCCCCAACCCTGTCGCCACAGCTTTAAAGTCATATAAATTGAACCAATCAGTTACCGTTGACGAAAACTCAAGTCGGTAATAAATATTTATATTACGGTAGTAATCATTGACGCTACATAACCCTCCCCCCTGAGGCTCTAACGGCTGCCGATGGCTATACATATGGCCACCCGATAAATTGCATGCACGCAAATCTCTCGGCAATTAAGAAATCGTAGGGTATATCGTATATGATCTACTCTATTCGGCACCAAGTGAGGAGTTAGACGTGCTTTGTATATAAAAACTGTCTAATGTCTACGTACCTTAGGTATGTTTGTAGTTCTAGATTGAACAGCCCAAGACATAACCGAGTTCCTTGAATCGGATGTTAATAATAGACAATACATTAGACTCGCGCAAACGTTACCTCATAATCCCCAGATCATCATGGTACAGCCAACTTTAGCCCAAGGATAATTGAGAGCAGACTCGCCTCAGCATCAGCGCGTTGGTTCATACTCTACGTCAGATGGTACAAGGAACAGGGCAATAGAATATATTTTTATAAGCTAGTTATAGAAATCAAATGGAAGGCTTTTGGAAGCCTATGCACTTAAACGTCGTTGTCCAGCATTGTCGCTTAGTAGATTCACGAAGTATTGTTGGAGAGGGGATAGAAATGCCAATCAATGCCGGACGCTTTAAAAATCAGTATTTCTATTCCACATTTGCTTATGGATGGACTTTTGAGGATGCTACCCTGGATTATGCATCGAGTAGGACACTAAATAATGTACACCTCCCTCCCCAATCGCTGACCAAATATAGGTCAGACCTAGAGTGATCATCAGACGTCTCGTCAACTTATTCGTACACCCATCACTCATATCTCTTCTTGCCAGATACGTTTCTCTATCAACTCTACGGAATACAGAAGTCGATCCAGCTACCTAAGTAATCTAGCCGATTACGGCTGCTGTCGGCGAATTCGTGCTCTCGATATATCTCCTCGAACTCCTTGTAGTTTAGTCTACCCCAGCCACCCCTTTCCCTTGCCTCCTGTTCAGCAAGGTCAAGGCGCTTCCATGACATCAGTGTGGAATGCGATATGTGGTCCGGGGCGTCGAGATCAATGCTCTTCGATTCGGTAGCCTCCTCATTTTTAGACGGGTCAGAGCCGTTGCTCAGTTTCTTAAATTTAGTGTTGCTTTCCGTCTGAGATGTGAGACGGTTAGGTGATGTTTGCGCTACGCTATTGGGTCGGTTCTGGGGTAGAGTAGGGTCACGGTATTCCGCAGGCTCTGAGGAGTTGAGGTCTTTTGATGGGACATCTATCTCCTCATTGATGGCATTTTCATTGCTGTCCTCATTCTGTATCGCTGCAGCTGCACGCGATCCATCGTTTATATTGGAGTGGCTAGTACTATAGCCACTGGTTGAAAGCAATTCAGCCAAGCTCCGCTGCGAGATTGGAGGGCTCCCTTCCGGGGAATGTACTCGAGGTCCTGCCGGTGACTGATCTCTGGATTCCTCGTCTTCGCTTTCAAGGTCGATCGAGCTTAAGAGCTCCCGATACTTCTCACGTTGTTCTTTAGTTTCCGCCGCCTGGACAGCGAGATCCTCTTTCTTCTTGAAAATCTCGTCTAAGAGCTCGTTGAAAGCTTGTTGCGTGACCTGGTAGAGGATTTCTTTACCAGCATCTCGCTCCGCGTCCGGGATTTCCATTCCTCCCCACCTCTCCGGTACGCTTCGCGAAGAAGTAGACGGGTTGGACCTGGTTTCAAAATCATCCGCATCTTCAGCGAAGCGAACCTTGGAGGACGATCTTGATCGAGGAGAGAGAAAATGGGGTGCTGACTTAGATGACTCGGCGATGCCATTCAAGTTCAACAGTACATCCTGGTTTTCATCCCATCCCTGTGGAGGCGCAGCACCTTCTTCCTCATCTAGATAAAATTGACGTCGTTTCCACCTCTCAAGAAGCTTCTTTCGAGCGAGCAACCTCTTCCGCTTGTCAATACCTGATCGGTGACTATTCGCTACAATTGCTTGATGTTGAACTCTGAGCTGGCTCTCTGTAGGTAACGTATTTGTAAATCTACTAGCATCTGGAATAGCCCGGGTAGTGGTTGGCTCTGGAGCTTCGCTTGGTGGGTTGGGATCAGCAGGTTCACCCTCGTCAGTTTCGTCGGCGCCTTCATTTTCGGGTTCGCTTTGTTTATCCTCATCAGACGAACCGCTCTCGATCTCATCTAGAGAATGTTGTCTTTCCTGATGGATAGACTCCAGAATATCAGTAATATGCGGGTATTCACCGGAGAGCAACGATGCCAGGTCGACTGTAGTATGAGGAGGGTTGATGATCCCGGTCCAGTAACGAGTATCTCCGTCAGGGGATTGCGGTCTCCTAGAGGATCCGAATGATTCCGTGAAGAGGCTCTGGCTAGCGTTTCTAGCAAATAAACTACTTAGGATTTCTTCGCGGCCGCCTGTATCTAGCTTATCCTCGTTGATGACTCCTTTGCCATCGTTGACCTCAACATCTCCGTTTGAACGGAATATTTTACCCTCCATCGGTCTCGAATGATCAGCCGAAGGGACTCTGCCCTCCCGACCAAAGAGACTACTCAAGGGTTGTCTACCATTAATAAGCTGCTGGGCTTCGGTGGTCGTCATCATGTGATCATCAAGGCCGTCAAGAATGTCCTTATGCATCTGCTTGTATAGCACATAATAAGCCCGGAACATACGTAGAAAGTCTCGTCGGTTGACATAGCCGTCACCATCAATATCGTAACCGTCAAATGTTCGTTTAAGCTTGTCCTTCCTCTTCCTGTACGATACGCCATGGAGGAACTCTTCGAATCCAATGAGGTCGTCGTGGTTGGTGTCGTAAAACGCAAACATACGGTCGTGGATAAGGTTAGGTGCAGCGTGCCGATAACCGCCAGATGGAACGAGACACCGTTCAAAAGTCTTGCGATCCATAGCCAAACCGAGCCCATTAGGGTCATCTCTCCACTCGGTATTGGCCATGAAAGTCCACTGTTCCCAGAAAGCATCGAGTTCAACACGTTCGAAGCCAGTATCTTGAGACCACCTGGTCAAGAGATACCGTGGTATACTGCGTATAGCGTTGTCGGGATCACCCGGATACCAGGCCGGTTGTACATGTCGAGTTCCGAAGGGCGGAGCGGGTATTTTGACTTTATAGAAGACGTGCGTCTTGTTGTGCAGACCCTGAGATTCGCATACCTCGCACAAGTCAAAGTCGGCGCAGTTGGCACAGCGATATCGAATCCCGCGTATGGGAACCATGCCGCAACCATTGCACTGACAGCCACGGTGCACATAAGCGTTGCGCCTCGCGTTATCTTCGGACACACGGAATAAGAGCGTAACTATATTCTCGCCGGTCCGCTGACGCGGAGCCTGGTTGCTGTCGTTATACCATTCGGTCGGGTTCTGTTCATCGGTGACGGTGGCATTATCTGGCGGGACTGGAAAGGGTATGTCGATATTACCCGCATCGTCATTTTCGTCGCCGTGCGAATCAGATTCTGAGGAGTCGTCATGGCGATGGGATGCACGGCGAGGTCGTCTCACGGCGTTACGGCGATGCAAACCAGGCCCTGTAGCAGTAATATCGGACTCCGAAGCGTTGTTCTGACTCTGGCGATAGTAGTAGAATCCTAAGGAGGCGGCCGCAATAGCAGAAACCACAGCGATGGTTACTCGTGGGCGCGTCAAGGCCGAAGCCACTGCTGAAGAGGATAAAGATGCCATGGTAAATGGGTGGCGCTCATGGCGAATACAGATGAGGCAAGCGGAATGTAATCAGGCGAAGGAGGATGAAGAAAGTAGTGATAAATAAATCCCGTGCATTGTAAAAGTCGTTGTTGCCATGTAAACGCAACCCTTCCTACGCTAGCTACGACATGACTTCTTCGATGTGCTAAATGGAAATAGCAATATGAAATTTAGCTGAGATCACTTAAGCTAACCCCACAAGCGACCTACCTAACCCTGGGCACCTACCACCAGATCTTGGGTACGTCGTACTTGTACATTAGGTACTTAACCATATGCAGCTGGTGTGGATCCGCTGCTACGCACGGACCAGCCACCAATGAGGCGTTACCGCCCACAGAATGGCTTTAATTATATATATAATTATTCTTATAATTTTTATATAAATTTAATAATTAATAATATTATATAATTTATTTAAATATTATTATTAATTATAATATTATATTTTAAATTTTTATATTTATAAATATAAATATATAAATAATTATTTTTATAAATAAAATATTAATTTACATAAAAATATACGTAAATATTTTAATAAATATTTATATTAAAATAAATAATAATATTAATTATAATATTTAATGGAAAAAATAATAATGGTTTAATTAATAAAACTTTTAAAAGTAAAAATATTTTTATAAATTTTTAAACCGATTATAATTTTAAAATTATAAATGTTTATAAATATATAATAAATATAAGTAAAAAATTTAATAAAAAATTTAAAAATATTAAAATAAAACTTAATATATAAAATATAAATATATAAAAAAATTATAATATAATAATAAAAATATTAAACGTAATAAATAATTTTATAAATAATATTATTTAATAATTATAAATATAATTAATTTTAATTAAATTATTATTATTATTAATAATAAAATTAATATTAATAATATTAATATAAAAATTTATATAAAAAATAAATTTAATTAATTTAATAAATAATAATAAAAAAAGTATTATATATAATAATTAAAAATATAAAGTTAAAATAATATAACTTAAAGTAATATTTTATTAAAAAAGTAAAAATTTTTTAAAATATAAAAATAAAAATAAAATTATTTTACTTTTTAATTTTAAATTTATATAAATAAATAATTAAATATTATATAAATTAAATAAAATTTAAAATTAATTAAAAATAATATTAATACCGTATTATTTATAATTAATAAAAATATTAATAAAATTATTTAAAGATTTTTAATAAATAATAATATAAATATATAAATAAATGTTTAATTAAATAATATTTATAAAAGTTATTTTATAAATTTTAATAAATTATTACATATTTTATAATTTAATAACGATATTTATAATATTATTATTATATTAAAATAAAAATTTAATTAATTTTATATAATATATTTATAAAGTTTATTATTATTTATTAATATTTATATATAATATAAAATAAATATATAAAATATTTATTAACATATTACGTATATATATACCAAAAATATAATTAATATATTACAATTATATAAAAATATAAAATATAATAAAATTGGTTAAAAAAATTATAAAATAATTTAAAATAATAATATAAATAATAATAAAAAATAAAATTTATAATATTTTAAAAATAATAATTTAATTATAAAATAAAATAATTCCGTTTTATTATTTAAATATTAGTAAAACCATATTTAATAAAAAAATATATAATAAACAATATTTAATATTATATAAAAAATAATAATATTTAACTTTAATTAAAATAATTAATAAATTAATATAATAAACAATTAAAATTATATAATTAAATTATTTAATAATAAATGTTTTAATTATAATAAAAAAGATTATTAAATTAAAAATTATAATAAAAAACCATAATTTTTATGTAAAATAATATTTAATAGTAAAAAAATTACCATTAAAAAAACGTTTTTTAAAAATAATAAAAACTTTATTAAAAAGTTTAAAAAAACATTTAACAAATGGAAAAATAAAAGTAACAAAAAAATTTAATTTATTAATAATAAAATAAATAATAAAAACAATAATAATTATAAAAAAACGTTAAATAATAAAAATTTAAAATAAACCTTTATAAATACTTTTAATAATTTTTTATAAAATTATTAATAAAATAAATAAAAAGGTTATATTTATTAAATCAAAATAAATAAAAATAAAAAATTATTATTATTTAAAAATAAATTTATTTAAAAAAAATATAAAAAAGATTATAACGTATTTAAAATATAAACATATAACGGTAAAAATTTTATAATTTTTTTTAATTACAATTATAAAATATATTATATTATAAAATCTTTAATTAAAAATATAATAAAATATTAATTATAAAGACTTTTTATAATAATAAAAATCAAAAAAATTAAATCATAAATTAAACAAAATATAATTATTTATATAAAATTTAAAATATTAAACGGTTATAACATTACTTTTGCCGTTATAACGGAAATAATTTTAAACAAAACATTTTTTGGTAATTTTACGTTAAAATAAAGCATTTTTTATAAGTAAAAAATTTATTATAAAAAACCTTTATTTAATAAAACCATATATTTAAAAAAATTTAATAATAAATTTATTTTAAAATTAATAAAAGATTTACCGATTTATTATTTATTAAAAATATTTAATAAAAAAATTATTTATAAAATAATTAATATATTAACAAAAATATAATAATATAAAAATATATTAATTAATAATTTTAAAATTAATAAATATTTAACTTAATATAAATAAAATTTTTTTAAATTATTTAATATTATAAAAAAATATATAAATATAAAATTAAAAATAAAATATAAAATTAATATAAAAAATAATCTTTTAATTAAATTATCATTAAAACAATATAATTTTTATTAAAAATAAACGTTATAAAATTTTATAAAAGTTTATAAAAACAAAATTTTATAAAAAAATAAAAGTTTATAAAAATTATTATATTTATTAATATTTAAAAAAACATTAAATTAAACCATTAAACTTAATAAAAATAACTTTAATATTATATAACGTTTTTATTATAATTATAAAAAATTAAATAAATATATTAAAAAAAACATATATTTATTATTTAATATTTAAAATTAAATTTAACAAATAATAAAATATTAATAATACATATTTATTAATTTAAAAAACAGTTTTTAACATATTAAAATCTAATAAAAAAATTGTAAAAAAATAACTTTCGTAATACCATTTAAAATCTTTAAATAAATCGTTATACCGTTTAAATTAATAAACACATTAATAATATTTTAAATATTAATTAATAAAATTTTAAAATTATTCCGTAAATAAATAATTAAATTATTAAATAACATTTATATTTAAACCAATATTAAAAAATAACTTTATAAATAAATTATAATAATATTTATACAATTTATTAAATATAATATAATCGTTAACACCGTTAAAACATAAATATTTATTAAAAAAAAATATTTTTAAAATTTATAATATTAAAAAAAAAATTAAAACTAATTTAATAAAAATTATAACAATTAAAAATAAACTAATACTTAAAACAATTATATAAATCAAAACTTTTATTAACATTATCAAATATTTTAAAAACTTTATTAAAAATTATTTAAAAATATTAAATTTATTTATAACGTTAATAAAAAAACATAAAAATATATTTATAAAATTTAACATTATAATAAAAATAATTTAAAAATAAATTTGTAATATTATTACAACAATATTTATTATATAAAAATTTAATTAAAAATTACCGTTTATATTAAAATTAAATATTAATAAAAAATATGTAAAAGCAATTATTTTACAACCATATATATATATAAATTAATAAGTTTTTTATTTAATAATTTATTTTTTTAAAAAGTTAACAAATATATAAATATATTATTTAATATAAAAAAAAAAGTTATTAAAAATTATATTAACATTTTAATATTAATAATATTAAAAAAAAAACGTTATAATAATTATAAATTATAAATTATTAAAAATAATTAATATTAAAATTAAATAATTTATTAAAATCTTTTATTTTTTTAATATTATTAAACATTATAATATTAAAATTATTTATTGTTTAAATAAAACTAACATTTTAACCAATTATTTATTAAAACTTTTTAATAAATTAAATTTAAATTATTTAATAAACGAAAATATTACGAAAAAAACAATTTAATATTTTTATAAATTAAATCGAATAAATTTTTAAATAATATATAAATATTTACAATTTAAAATAATTGTAAAGTTTTATTTAATGTAAAATTTAATAAATTGAAAAAAAAAAAGAAAAAATCTTTTTCATGGTTTATTTTAATAATGTAATTAACGTATAAATAAAATAAATATGGTAATTTATTTAATAACTTATGTAATAATAATGTTTATTAATAACTTTTTTATAAAAAAATTCCCAACGTTTTTATTGGTTTAATTTATTATAAATGTATCGCATTTTTTCATTATATTATTAATTTATTACATTTATTACATCGTTAATTTATCGCATTTTATCGCATTATTAATTCATTACATTTTAAACTGTTAATTTATCGCATTTTAAAGCTTTTCGTCAAGTTTAAATTATCGTAAAAAAATTTATAATTATTTTTTTAATATATTTACGGGTATTATTTGCATTTTAACATTTTTTGTTTTATTTTTTTCGATTATTAATTTATAATTTTTAAATTTTTTAAATAATAATTTTAATTTTTTTAATATAATTATAAATATAATTAATATTCTTTTTCTTTTTAATTTTTTTAAATTATATATTATTTATTTTAATTAATTATATTTTTATATTTTATTTAATATTTTTATTAATTATATAATTTTT